>NW_020539726.1:3070055-3127343 GCF_003426905.1 Ctenocephalides felis | reverse complement strand
AAAACTAATCAGCACGATTCCCAGCCAATATCTATCGAACAGCTTTTGAATTTTCAAATCGATTCAGAATTGCGGACGAAATTTTTTCCACTTTTCCGCGATTTACAAAGAAACGGCCCGTCGCACAAAACTCAAGACGCTACCCCACCCTCATCGAGATACATCAAAGGCTTTTAAATTTTTTAAATCGGTCTAGCCGTTTTTGAGAAACGTTGATTTACGGCAAAAAAATCTGTTCACATATACACACACACACACACAAATACATACTTTTTCAAATTTGGTCTCATTCGATTCAGAATGACTTGAAACGTCGAGAAAACATAAAATTAGCGAATCGGATTTTTTTATGAAAACATAAACTTCTCCTTCGGGAAGTTAAAAATTAATTACGCATTATGTCACCATACAAGTTCAATATTAATATTCTCTACACTAATAATAACACCAACAAAAGTTAGATGCTTTTAAGATTTAGTAATAAAAATACGCGCACAGACATATGTTTAAAATATTCAAAAATTGTTTTCAAATTTCTACCACTCATTGCGATCATTAACACATTTTTTCAATAAAATGTATGATAAAAGTAAATGTATTTATAGCTGAGTTTTCTTCAGTTTAAATAGAAACACCTACAGCCCAGATAAACTAGATAAACCAACTTTATATTTTCACATATGAACAACATTCATCTTGAAATATGGATGAAAGGCAAACAAGTTGTCGAATAAAGTCAAAACTCAAACTGAATTTTCGTTAATTACTCTAAAATGAATTAATTATTTTATAAAAAATAATTATTTATATTTGTATCTGTATCACTTTAAAATACTAACGATCAAAACTTTTTTTGAATTAATTTCCAATACCAAAAAATTCATTTGATTAAACCTTATAAATAAATTTAATAAATTTATACTTCAATTTGAAATATGAATAAATTACTTTATTAGCAAAGTCCAAGTTATGATTGTTTTCTCTCAATAATATTAAAAAATATCATCATCAAGCCATCATTAAATTTTTCTGTGCAAAATAAAAATATGATAAAACAAAATCTAAATTTCTGTTATAATAAAAATATGAAATAATACTCAAAATTATTTAATAAAAACAATTTATAAAAATGCACGAATGGGAGCTAGTTTTATTATTTATATCACTAGCTAAAATATATATGAAAAATAGAGCTATGACGTTACAAAGTCCGCCAACAAGCAGGTGTCAGAAAAAAAGCAAAAAAAAGGTAGATATTTTGGCTGATTCGTATTATTACTAATTATTGTTTAATTTGGAATTGGACTGCTTTAAGTAGGTGTTTCATATACTTTACTACAATATGGATTGATCATCTATGTTCAAATATTGAATATTGAATATACTATATATTCCGTCGTATTAAATATTAACTTTGAATAGAAGTGTAATTTTGTAAATAAAATATTTTAATTTACTTCAATATATTAGTTTATTTATTTAGAGGTAAGAATAAAACGAATCTCATTCGCAAATATTGGAGTGGTATTCCAATTAAATCATATATAAATATTAGAAAGTTATTTATATAATTTAATATGATGATATTATATGTATATATACACTTGAACTTGGCTTGTTGAAGCTGATAATATATATTCAAATTTTCATTAAAATAATAACAGTAGTTATGAAAAAGTTTTTTAAAGTGAATTCGTAGCGTCAATGTTTAATTCAATTCGATAGTTAAAGAAGGCAATTAAAAATATACCTAAAGAGCTCAAATCGATCTTATTTTTTTAATTTCTGATATAATTCTAAATAAAAATAATATTTAACGTTAAAGTTATTGTATGGAAGCATAGGAACTGCAGAAATGTTAAAGTGGGGCATGGCCTCTAGAGATTGCGAAGTAGGGGACTGGCTACGGTAGTGACAGTCGCCATAACAGTTAAACTATACTGATTTTGAGAAAGGTTTCAAACTAAGGTTTGTCGGTTTTCAAAAACCGGTTTTTTGACAAAACATATGGAATTCGAAAACCGGTTTTTTGGCATGAAAAGCCGGTTTTCACTGTATAAATGGAAAATTACAAATATAGCCAAATATAATATAATAATAGCCTTGGAATCATATCGGTTCAATAGAATTTTGAATCGTATCAGTCTGCTACGGTTCCCAGAAAGGTTTTGTGTTATTTTTTGTCTAATGTTTATATTAATTTAGATTTTTATACCAGTGTATATATGAATTTAAATCAGTGTGACTTCTTCTTGAAGAAGTAACTCCCTCTACCCAATCTTTAAAAAAAAGAGTTTTTAGCCTCACAAACAAAAGAACAATTAAGTTCGGTCGCAAGTAAAAGAGTATTTTCTATTTTGGGAAATATTGCAGGTAAACAAGGACACGTCTAAGTAGCAAATCGATAGACATTCTCAATTTTTTGAAATCATATTTTATTAAACACAAAATAACTAACATTTTTAAAATTAATTAATTAAAATTGCTTTGAATAGAAATACTCGGGGTTTAGCTCAATTGTTTTCACAACTAAAATTGATAGTAACAAGTATGTATCAACATGTACCAAATATTTTTTTTATTTTTTTAATTTAATAAATGCTTTTTATTTAAAACGACATTATTTTTATTTATTCGAAAACTGTTCTTTCACTGTGATAATAAAAATCATTCTTATATATGAAAATGATGCATGAATAACGAATATTTATTTTCAAAGTTATTTAATCCAGTTAAACTATTGTTTTTTGTTCTACTAATTAAAATTAAATAATTAAAATAATTTTGTTTTCTATCCATTAAATTGAATATTAAATAAATCCAGTCAAATACTGCTTAAAATTGCGCTAAATTTGCGGATAATTTTTTATTTTTACAGAATATTCTAGCAAAAATTTATTTTTTATATAAAATTCGAAAACCGGTTAAAACCGGTTTTCTGCTAAAATTTAAATTCGAAAACCGGTTTTCTGAAATGTCGGTTTTTGTATAAACCCTAGTCCAAACCAAGAAAGATTAAGTATGTTTGTTCGAACAAGTTTTCATTATTGAATTTAGCTAGCGCCCTACATTAACTTGATCTGTAGAATGCATTGTTTTTAAAATATCAAAACAAAGTTTCTTTGTTCGATTTCTTTGAATAATAACTGGTACTTGTATACAGATAAATCATTTTGCTTGTTATTTTGCTGTTAGTTGAATCAGCTATAGTTTTCGCGTAGATAATTTAGCTCGGTCATAACGATGATTTGTCTCCAAAAGTGTGCGTTGGGTACGGTTGTGACATATGGTTGAGGGTATGTCGTTTTTAGATGTATATTAAACTAATGAAGAAAATATCAACTTAACTAAGACAAAATAGAAAACAGAAAAAAAAGTAATACAAAAAAATAATTTCACAAATATTTCTCGTTAACTTTATTTAGAAAAAATATGTTTTGTTATATATTATTGAATTATATTCAAAAGCAATGGGTCTGGGGCTTCTTGGGAAACCTATAAAAACTCGTAACATAAAGCGATATATTCAAAAGCTCTGTTTAAATGATTATGTTATATTATTTTATATATGTCCAACAATAAAAGTTGTTATAAAACATTTTGGTCTTGAGGTGTTAATGGTTGTGACACTCGCCCTTTCTTGTATGACTCGATTTTATGATCAATCCATTGTATATAAGAACAGTATTTCAGTATTTCCTCATCGAAAATGTTTAAATCACCATTTAATTTACTTTTATCCCAGGTAACTGATAAATTAATAAATTTATTGCGGATAAAAAATTGTGTGTGTGAACCGTATCCATTTAGACCTACTGGTCTAAATGCTTGTATTAACTACACTGATAAACTTTAATTTATTTCAAGGTATTGCAAAGAGATGTAAATAGTTCTGAAAACACTAGTAATTCCGGAGAAAATACTGTTTCATCAAACAGTCGTGTGCTGACTAATGATTCCAATCAACCAACGAGGCTGACCGCGTCAGTCCAACAACTAGTGCGGGCCATAATTTGCGATGAGCCGGGTTACGTGACTGGAGATAAACCGACATCTAGTGAAACTAAATTGCGGTAATTATAGATAATAGAAAATAGTGCGCATACTATAACTAGGAAACAAATTAAATATATCTGTCAAAACGTTCACAATTATAATTTAGTAAAAAATAGCCTATAGTAATTGTTGCTATTAATGTATAAGATATCTTAATTAGGTAATAGTATCGCTGGTTACTTTTTTGATCTACCTAATTTTGCGAGTAGGGCAAACTGGGCACTGTTTTGCCAGGGTTCCGGTAGTAACAGTCACCATAATAGCTGAACTATACTGATTTGTCCTAATGGGTAAAGATGAAGTATGATTGATTGAATATCATATTGAAGTATGATCTTACATTCAAGTTGCGCCCTGCATTAACATGATCTGTAGACTTCATTGCTTTTAAAGAGTGAAAAAAAGTTTGTTTGTTCGATTTCTTTTAATAATAACAGTTACTTGTTTACAAAAGATCACTTTATTTATTATTTTGCTTCGTAGTTCTTTTCCAACAATTAGTTATTGCGTAGATAGTTTAGCTCAATCATAACGATTTCGTTTTCAAAAGTGTGCTTTATGTACGCTTGTGACATGTGGTTGTGCGTGTTGTCCTTTTTGGATGATAAACAAAAATCTAACTAACTAAGACAAAATTTAATACTAAAAAAAAAGAGATTTTGTGAAGATTTCTTGTCAATTTTGTTTAGAAAATCATGTTTTGTTATATATTTTTATTATATTTATATATAATATTCATAAAGTCTTTCTTTCTACACTAATAAGTAAAAAAATTATGACTTACATAAAACTTATTATATATTTTTATCTCCTTTAGTCAATATGAATAAAAGTTTCTGACTATATAGAAAATGGTCCAATATTTTGAATTTCAAAGGTTATATCATAATGAGGCCTACATCAATCCACATATATAGAATTCAATTTCAAATTTTGAGTTGTCTTTCATAGCCACAATATGTAAGTGAAGTTTTCATTAAATAAAAGGTTTTCTAAGAGATCTAAAGATAGAAGACTAATAAATAAATGTTTTCTCAATTTATTTACTAAATTTGACTTTTGTCTTCAGAATATATTTAGAATCATCAGCTAATTTTGCAGAAATAAGATGACTATACTAAGAGTCATAATGGCAATTATGAATAAACAAATAGTGAAACTAGAGTAACTGGTAACTAAAATATTATGAATTCATAAAAACAATAAGTGATGAAAACCACAAATTCTTCTTTGCGAAATTATAACCATTAGTAAGTTGAATACCGAATGATTATAATATGAATAATACCAACGTTCAATAGTAGATTACATTCATAAAACGTCATTTATTATGCACAACATAACTGAATTAAATATGACAAGCAAATGATGAATTGGTGAAATATAAATTGGATATCTTGTTAATTGAAATATAATTTTAATAACAGTAATTAATACAATAAATTATTTTTATCGTGGAATCTGGTTACGTGTAATTATTTTCATCACGTGCGACAATCATTTGGGCAAGCGGATCTAATTAGGAAACAACGTAGATTTGCCAATTATGAAGATAACGGCATGAATTAATTATTCTTGCATTTCAGTTTTATCACGTTGTTGCAATTGCATTTGTGTTTAATTTTCTATTACGGCTTTCGATGTTATTTGCAATCATGTACAACTGCTATAATACTGATTGTAATAAAATTGCGCAGTGCCAGCAAATAGCAAATATTAAGCATAACTGGCTATTTTAATATTAACAGTTATATTGCAATAGTTCATGGTTATATACTTTTATAATAAAAACTTTAATTATTGGAAAACTAACTAGTATGAATAAATTGTTGGAATGAATTGAAACATAAATAATAAACAAATGAGACAATAAAATTGCAACAATATAAGAAAATAATGATAATTTGTATTTGCTTTTATGTTTGTAACTTGAAAGTTGTAACCAAATGTATTCTCATTGTATGTATCTTATTTTTTAACCACGTTTTAAATTCTTCTAACACTTCATATCACATCATCACAAGGACAATTTGTTAGTAAATGGTACCATTTATTTTATTATATTTATTATAATATATTTATGAATGTTACTTTTTATTTATTACAGCACATACAATCGTAGCAAGTTTATTAATTTAAAAGATAAACCATATAAAGCATTTTATTTATTGTTGTTTTACTTCTCGAAAGTAAAAGTTACCATTTATACTTAAAATTGAGGTTTGTTTTAATTTTACGTTTTTATTTCTATTTTTAGTTTATATCAAGAAAAAATAGAAAACGTTGATTATTTTTTTGTTATAAACTGTCGAATCGCTAAAAAATTATATATTATTATATTATATTATAAGTCTAATAACTAGGTATTACATAGATGCACATATGATTCTGATTCTAAAAATTTAATAGTGTATAGCGGGGCTTTAAGGTCTTTCGTTGTTAGTTGTAATGTTTGAGTTGTTATGTTTAGGTTGAAAGCGCTGTTGCTAAGTTTACGTTTAATATCATATCTAAGTATACGTTATTTAATTATTTTATAAGGATTATTGCTAATTTTAGTTAGTCAACACTTTTTTATATAATCTCTATAATAGCTTATAAACACGGGTGGGGTAGAAAGGACCAACTGAACCTTAACTCTGCCAAAGATGTGAACAATAAAAAATAGTGAATAAAAAATTAAATTAGGTTAAAAAAGCAAAGAAGATATAAATTAAATAAATAGTTATTCCAACTCGGAGAATAAATATTTCTGACTAAATACCAGATCAAGGTTACCTACAGTGTTATATCTGTAAAAAATGTAGCCATAAAAATTACATTTTGCATAGGTTCAATAATATAGCTAAATAAATAAAATATTCCTAAACCTGTTTACCGGCCCATATTTCACCGCCTAATGGTAGGTAACAATTTTTTGAAAAACAAATATTTCTATAAAGATGAATTTGCTGGGAGTTTTATTGAACATTGTCATAGTTGTATTTTTGATAGTTGTTATTTGTTGTGATATAATTCGTTTGGTTTCCACAATATATTTGCTCAAAGTAAAATTGAACTTTTGTGCACCGACCTACGCTATTTAATTTTTGTAGAAAAAAATAATCAGATTTTAATATTCTAAACTCATTCGAAAACAATCTAGGAGACCATACCTCACATTCAATTAAATTTAAACTTCAATTGTAATTCAAAATATTTAATAAATGTTTTCTCTTGCAAATTGCTTTAAAATTATTTAAAACCGTACGTGATAAATTTCAATATTTTTATATATGATTATTTTTTAATCTACGGCTTTTCTTTGCAGGGCCTTGACTGACAAGAACCGTGATATAGAAAAACTGGCGACGTTTCTAAAGCTGAGAGCTTTACAGTCGAATGTTAGGAGAACATCAAACAGAGCTCTCAATCCGAAACCAACGGTGCGCAGAAGAAACATTTCTAACCATAAAAACGTTAATAGTGCAAGGTGTGTCAGCTGCTTGTGATTCACCGATTTTCGGTTCAAACATTTAAAATGCAATTCTTTACTCTTCTTTCAAAATACGTAGACTTTTTCAATATATCTTAGATTTTGGTAACAATATCATGAGATATAAAAAATATTTAAACTCGTTGAAAGTGGTATTTTGCTTTAAGGCAAGTTGCAAAAACTTCCCAAAAGTGTAATAATTGACTTATTTAACCAAAATTGAGATGTAGATACTTACAATTAGATAAAATTTTCAACCGTTTATTTCAAAAATCTATTTTTCAAAAAATTAAGTCAATACATTGCGATTTCCAGTTTATATCTCTCAAACATATTTATAATATCAGTAATTATAATTAATATACGAGTATATCTGTAATTATTATTAATATAATAATTACAGATATTTATAACATCTGTAATTATTATATTAATTATAGTGCACAGGCACGTGCTTGTATGATCTAATATTGTAGCCTACTATTCTAATTTTTAATTAATTTATATAATTCAACAAATATCTTTCGAACAGTTTTCGGCTCGGTTCGGCCGATCGTCACACAAATCTGATAATCGATAGTCCTCTTTAGATACTTCGAATAGCTTTTGAATTTTTGAAATCGGTCCAGCCGTTTTTTGAGAAAACATTACACACACATACACTTTTTTCATATTTGGTCTCATTCGATTCATAATGGCTTAAAACGTCGAGAGAACATGAAATTAGCGAATCCAATTTTTTTATGAAAACATAATCTTCTCCTTCGGAAAGTTAAAATTTGATAAATAATAAACAAAAAAATAGCACAAATTATATTTATGAATTAAAAAAATGGTATATTTGTTTATTTTCAAATATTTTCATAGGCTTACAATTAGTTATACATTGTTAGTGGTATTTAACTTCCCGTAGGGTAGTTATAGTAATGGGCCAAAAATCGAAAATGAAAATTTTGGCATACCTCAGAAAAAATGGATGTGTGTGTTTTGAGAGAATCCGATTTGAATGATCCAAAAAACATTCAATTTGTAATGATTGAGATAAGTTTAGTTTTCGGCAAAGGCAGGTCCAGCCGTTTCAGAGATAGCTAGATAATTGTGCAAAAATGATTCAAAAACTTTTTGCTTGTTTCGACAAAATAATTATTTTATCAATTTTTTTTATTATTTTTTTTTAATGAATATATCGAAAAATTATTGTCATTCATATTAAACATTTTTACTATAAAAATATAAAAATAATTTTCAGACTTAAAAGAAAATAAAAGGTGTATATAATAAGTGCTTATCTTTTTGGCTAAAAGTTTATTCGATCTTGATCTTCTGCAGGGCAGGCAAAAAGTTAAATTGTTCGAATTCAACTATTTGCCACCATTTGAACTAGTAATATTCAACTGCAACATGGTATAAAATAAAATTAATTTCCTAACTATCCAAATAATTTAGGAACTATTAAATCGTCATTATTTTACCCTCGAGTCGTATGCCAACGTCGGTTGAATTATACATATGGCCGATACATTTATATTAAACCACAAAAAGTTATAGCATAATTTTATTGTATTGAACAATATATGAAAATTTAATTTGGAATGTTTGTAAATAAAACTAATTATTTAATTATTTGAAGACACCCTGAAGTAAAGCAAATGACCATGGAAGAATTTGAAATGGGTAATTTCTACCAAGATAGCCAAGCATTAATTAAATCGCCGTATATATAAAGAAGATTTGTAGTAGAAAAGTGTGTAGAGATGAGATATTAAACTATTGTCAAAAAATCATTGTTTGTTCTTTTCTAGTTTAGTGTATTATTTCATTCAAATTTCTAGAATTATTTATCTTTTACTTAAATATTATAACGCATATGTATATATATATGTATATATATATATTAATATATATATATATATATATATATATATATATATTAAGTAATTATTCTGTCAAAAAAATTGAAAAAAACTCCATGAGTTGTAAGAATCAATTATGCGTTACTATCAAAAATCAAATCAAAAACAAATCAAAAATCAGTGATCGGAAAAGAACGGTTTAAATCAATTCAACAATTATTTATTAAATTTTGCCTAAGATGGTGATTTTTTACAAGTTTATATATTCACATGTTCACAATTTTGTATACTCGTTCATTTTGTTTTATTTACTGTGTTTACTCATTTGCGTCATTACTCGCTTGTTTATTTGTTCGTTTATTTCTTTACATATATTCATATTTATATATTATTATTCTCACTCGTTTACATATCTGCATTTTTAAACATTTATATGATTCAAAAAATGTGCATATCAAAATACATTTTACACCTTTTTAATTTACCTAAAAAAGACGCGCGCACAATTATGTTATCGGTAAATAAAAATTGCACAATACTCAATAAGAATATTATTCGACTTTGTATTAAATCTGGAATTTCACAGTTGATTCGAATTTTTTCTAAATTTTTATTGGAAATTAAAATGCAAAGTAAAATGCATGAAATTTGGCTTAACTCGTTGATTACTAGCAAGACTTTGCTACAATCATCACCACCAGATCCCGTTTCAATCAAGGGCATCCAATAGCAACAATCTGATTATCTACCCTCAACCTGTCAAACTTTACACCTCGAACTCCTGGCAAGTAGTTAACACTAAGAAACTTAAAACATCGTATCAACTTTTAGGAATCAATATTAAAATGCTAAATAGATTTTTGAAAAGTCAGCAAACATTTCAGCCAAGAAATATATTAAAAGGTACAAACGCCGCTTGCAAAACACACCAATTAAAGGCAAGACTTAGAAGATTTTAAGAAGGTTAACATTTTCGAACTCTGAATTCAGAATATGTTTGCCTTGAAATTAGTATAAGATAATAAGAATAGAAATATATATTGTATATAAATTAATACATTCTAAAATTTCTTAACGAATCACTAAGAAACCATAAAACATGACGCTTGTGGAAATCCATTAATTTTGCCTATCTAATACTAAAAGGCTAAATCTGACGAACAAGCAATTTTCCTCAAGACATACGTTGTCAGTTAATTTTGTTATAAAATTCAATCTAGAATCAAAAGCGAGCTGTTTCTGTTACATCTTGTATTATAGGCCTATAACTCACATTTTACAGACATTATTTGCAGTCTCTGGCACTCTAACATCGGGTGTTTGCCCAGAAATAGAAATTTAATTAATTGCCCAAGTTCGACATGGAAACACTGTGAGATACGGCCTTGTTTACATCTTTCACCATGTGCGATTATATTGAAGCAAAACATAAAATTTCATTTCGGTGCCAGTTGTTGCAGATTAAATATATTTTTACAGCTTCATGTTTTATTACCACATCCATTCGCGAATTCAAAATCCGTAATTAAATTATACAATTCGCTTCAATGAACATATATTTTTGCAGATCAAAATAAAATATGAACAAACAGATTCTAATTAATATCACGATTTTGAATCAAAAAGGTTAATTACGAAATTACATTAATTTGAATAATATATACATGCAAACATGAAAAATAATGTAATTTGTATAGTACCTATTGCCTTTGTGCATAGCCTAGAAATGTTTAAATAATCATTGTAATACAATAAAATTATATTTATATATATATATATATATATATATATATATACTCGTATATATATACATATGATTTACTAGTTAATTTTAATGTTGAGATATATGAGTAAGCCACTTAATGAAACTCGCTTCGTTTCTTTAATCAGCAAAAGTCCTGAAAACCAAGACTTCTGAACATATTTTGAAAATTTCAAAATCTTTGACAAGATATCAGTTAGGTATTTGGCGGATTAGTTGGCCAAGATCGCACCGTTTCTGTGTAATTAATTATTAAAAATAATAAATTATAATTTAAATACTCCTAAGCATTAAGTATTAAACTTATACATTTAATTACAAATCGGTTTTACAGATTTCACACTTAAACATAATTTGTACAAACTAACATATAGATTTTACAACTGAATTTTATCATGTACTGTTATTAAATATTTTTAAACAAATGGTATTAAGCCAGACCATAAAATCTTTTTCGTTATCAAAATATCTTTTCCGTTCCTTACTAAAGAAGAATTTGTGATTGTAATAATGATATAGTAATTTTATTAGTAATCGTGGTTTCAGATTTATAACATAAAACTTGCTAATAATAATTCGCATTGATTAGCTTTGTGGGTGAATATGAACAGTCCAATGAACACAATTCTAAATATTAAATTTTATAAAAATATTGGTGGATCTAAAAATTTTTTTGACGAGTTTTTAATTATCGTACAAAATGTTTCATTGTTAATACCTGAAAAAAGTTTTATTAAAATCATTTACAAGGTTTGAATTCTTGTTCATCAATTTCAATTATTTCGATAAATCATCGAGGCGTCTTTCCACTTACTTGGTGTTAAATTGGCAAAATAAAATTATACCGTATATTAATTGAACTGTAATACTAAATGTATTACGTTTTGATAAATTAACTAAATATGTCTAATACCGAAACAATAAGACAGGCTTTGGTCTTGATTGCCTAATTTGTTTTGTGATATATTTGTCCCTCTGTAGAAAATCTTTGTTTGTATACAACGGTGTTAATGCTCGCCAATAAATTTCTACCTGTGTCTTACATTACACAGGAGAACACAGGAGAAATCCACGTTTAGTAGGCTCATTTCTCTTACAGTGAATTCCCTCCAAAACCACGAACCGCGAAATATTCTCGTGAGTTTTGTTGTTATTGATATGTAAACTGATCCTATTAGAACAGAATAAGTTTTTGGAGTCATATTATATAATTATTGTGCCAAATTTCTCAATCGAAATTTGAAACCCTAATATATGTATACATATATGATAGTAGTAGTAGACACAATTTGGATTATCAATAAAAAACTTGCATTATCTCGAAATATTTAAAGAACTTTAGGATATATTTTGTTATTCATATACAAATTGTGTATATATTTTGTTATTCATATACAAATTGTTAATTAAATCTAAAGTTGCAAATTAAAAAGTTATGTCAGCTGCATAACAATATTTATAAGACAAGAGAGGCAACTTGATAACAATATGTAAATTTTCAAACATTTAAAAGTTAAAATACCTTAAAAAATGTATGTTTGTGTGTGCGTATGTATATACAGATACAACTTTTCGTCGACGATTTCGAGAGCACGGATCAACCGATTTGAATGATTTAAAAATCACTCGATTACTTTTGATGGGAAGACGCGTTGTTTTTGAAAAAAAGCAGGTGCGGCCGTTTCAAAGATACGTGCCAAAAAGTGACAAAAATAAAAATTCAGTTTTTGAGGAAACGTAGCGTCCGATGCGGATAATTAAAGAAACATTTTATTTATATTGACAAAATGAAGAACTGATTTTATGGGAGGGCAAGTCCAGCGGTTTCAGAGATTCAACAAAAAAGTAAAAAAATGGATATCAAATTGCACATCAAATTAACAGATTTTTTATGGAGATTTTAATAATAAGTACAAATTTTGTTTATGTTTATATCGGTATGGTACCATATCTATCTGTATCTTTATAATATCTATCTGTTAAACAGCAACGTAGCGCTTACGCGCTTAGATAGTTCGTTCAATTATCAAAAATTTCAAAATCTAAAAAAGTTAAATATATTTAAAATTCTCAAAAAAAAATTAATAAAAAAAATCAGTACGGAAAGTTTCAGCAATTTGCCTCAAGATATGATGCCATGCACCACTAGTTTTTTGTATTATTTGGATTTTAGATATATATTTTATATATATATCTTTACTATTTTTGGAGCATTTAGACAATGGACATATTTTTATTGCGTTCATTAATATCAATCGACTGCCATTGTCAAATAAAATATCAAATCATGTGTACAGATAAATAATGCTAAGGAATATGAAAGCTAATTAATTTGCATATATACTAAAACAATCAAATGAACGATGCATGTAATGAAAATGTATATAATATTTTATGTAAGAACTTCACCATTACTATCATTTCCATCAAACGGGCATACGTTGGGAATTCGACATTGCCGCTTCGTCTATTCCAGAAGCCTTCATTCCAGAAGCTGATAATTTACTAATAACGGATTTCACATATGATATGTGATGAGTAATATTCTAGTCAGTATCAGCAATATATCACATCATCCTATCCGCCGTATAGGTATATTGGATATTAATGAATATGTCAGGCGGATAACAGAATGATATCGCTCCTGACACCATGATTACTGTGCCAAGTATTACGAACGTAGATAATGTGTTTACGTGTAACGTCCGTGTACAATGATACTGACAAATATTTCCACTTCGGAGCATTTATTAGTTTCTAGTAATTACAATTTTAGGCCACGCGATGCTTGGTTGCCTTGTACTACACTTATAAGTAAAATAAAAGGAATATGAAGGTATGTTATTAAAGAAAAATAGCATATTTCCTTCTCATATCATTTGACATACCTTAAAAAAATTGGATGTGTGTGCGTATGAGAGTGTGTATGCGTAGATACAATTTTTGTATGTGGACAATTTTGGGCGTACAGAATAACTGATTTGACAGATTCAAAAAGTATTTGATCTCTAACGATAAGGAAAAGTGCTGATTAGTTATTGACAAAAGTTTAACCAGTCGTTTCGGAGATACGGTTTGTGAAAGAACGGAGTATCCAATTTGAATTAATCAAAAAATATTACGCTTGTATTGACGTTATGAAGAGTTGATTAAATTTTCGCAAAGACAGGTCAGCGGTTCCAAAAAACTAAAAAAAAGTTTAAAAAATGCCATTTGGTGGTCGATAAATGTCGATAACCGACATGGCTGGGTAATAAAATTTCAACAAATTACACAATTTTCAAAAACAAAAGTAAAAAAAAATGTTTTCAAAAACTTTCTAAGTTTTCAAAATATATCAGTATTTTCAAAAAAGACATTTTTTTAAACTTCCCGAAGACCAAATTTGGAAAAAGTATGTGTGTGTGTATGTGTGTGTGTGTGTATGTAAACAGATTTTTTGCCGTAAATCGACGTTTTCTCAAAAACGGCTGGATCGATTTCAAAAATATAAAAGCCATTTGATGTATCTCGATGAGGACTAACGTTTCTAAGTTTTGTGCGACGATCGGCCGAGCCGTTTCTTTGTAAATCGCAGAAAAGTAAAAAAATTTTCTTCCACGTTTTAGACCGCAATTCTGAATCGATTTTGAAAATTCAAAAACCGTTCTATAGACATTGATTGGGAATCGTGCTGATTAGTTTTTGGTAAAGATCGACCGGGACGTTTTCTTGTAATAATTCGACGATTTTCATGATTTTTTTTTTGACGGTAGATACCATAGTCTTGTAGATCATACTAAAATATTACGGTCCTACGACGTTTAATTTTGAAAAATCGTCAAAGTTTGCAAAAATTTGGTCGACGTTTTCTCAAAAACGCCTGAACCGATTTCATAAATTTAAAAGCCATTTGATATATCTCAATGAGGACTATAATTTGTCAGTTTTGTGAGACGATCTGCCTAACCGTTTTCTTGTTATTAACTGTTGAAAAAAAAATTTAAGCCGATTTTCATGGAACATTTTTTGGCGATTTATATCATGGTCTTATAGAACTTACGACCGATTACGGCCGATCACGGCCTTACGACAAGTAGTTAAATTTTAAAAATTAATTAAATTAAAATTAGACGATTTTCTTGATATAACAATAGAGTGCTTGGTTTTAATGAACATAGTAAACCATTAAAGTCCTATGGAAACTGGTTCAATTATAAAAACTGGTGATTTTTGAAAATTTGCTATTAGAAAATACTCCGAGTCAAAGTCTTCGTTCGTTTTCAATCATATGTAATAAATCCACTCGGAATACTTTTAATCACTCATAAATAAATTATTTTTTATTGATTAGGTCGATTAATTACACATATCGGGAAGTTCATGTAACTTGCTTCAAGGCTAAATACCAAACCAACTAGTTCAATATTTAAATTAAATATATTATGATTCAATCATACATTTCAAAATCAAAATATCAAAAAATATATATTATGATTCAATCATGCATTTCAACGTCAAATTTAAACACTTTCAACATATATATATATATATATATATATATATATATATATATATGTATATATATATAATATATTTCATGTGTCAGATGAAGACTCATAATCAATATATGCCAAAAATTATTAAGAAACATGTTATCTATAAAAACTAGAACTATAAAAAAAATATGTCATAAAATTTGCTTGGATCTCTTGCACAAATAAAGAATTTTCTATGTACATATGTAAATAGATATATATTTTATAGTTCAGCATAAACTGATTTCTACCGTGTTCTGAACGATGGCCTACAGTTCAATCGCATTTCAATGTTGTTCATTTTTCCTTAACCTAGAGGCTTAGAAGGGATGTTTCATTAATACTTTGGAAGGATATCGCAACCATGCCATCAATGTATTCCCGCGGGAATAGACCCGAGCCGATCCAATCTCCGAAACGCGTCCATGTACTTGACTCTGGACCTTTCTTCTCTAGTCTAGTCCGCTATGCGTAGAAAAAAACCGTAAGGACATCGCGAATGGTCCGACATACGCTCGCATTTGCTTCAATTCAAACAGATTCCCAAATTGGGCGGATGAAAAATATATTTGACATGGAAAGCGATTGAAAAAGCAGAATTGTTTTCTGCTAGTACATCGAGTGTATTGTAAATAATAGAATGTGTACTGCTTTTTTCATTATTATTGTATTTGTATTAGCAATTTGTTCGTAATAGTTAAAACTTGTTAATAGATAGATAAATAAGATAATAAATTTTATATGAATTTTAACTTCAGCAGCTTTTAATTTTTAACTGTTAAAATAACACAAAGCATAGTGTTTGGATACAAATTTTCATCGACGATTTAGGGATCATGTTTCAACCGATTTAATTGATTCAAAACACGTTAGATTCCTATAGATAAGAAGACTTGGTGATTAGTTTTTGACGAAGGCATGTGCAGCCGTTTCGAAGATACGCGGCAAAAAGTGCCAAAAATGGTAATTCAGTTTTAGATAGAACGGATTGTCCGATTTGAATAATTAAAAAAACATTTTACTTGTATCGACAAAATGAACAACTGATTAAATATTTGGGTGGACAGGTCTAGCGTTTTCGGAAATTCAATAAAAAAAGTGAAAAAAACATGTCATTTGGTGGTTAAAAATGATAACTTGGACATATGACAAATGATCCGATGTTTTATAGAGATTTTAATGACGAGCACAAATTTTGTTTACATTGGCTGCGATGCTTCGATATGTCTTCATTGCACGATTGCTTTGAAAAAGTTCAAAATTTTCAAAAAAATTACTAGATATAAAAAAATATCAATTTTTTTCAAAAATTTCGAAACTCGCTTTTTATATACTATTTGTACTTGAACTTATGTCAAGTTATGAATGCAGCCTACTCTCGAATAGAGTCAATCTTAATATTAAATATTATACAAATCGATTTATATATGGTAGGGGAGACTGGATACGGTTGTGCCCCTTTTTTCTATCAGCAATAATTTTACAATATAACGAACAAAGTAGGGTTTATACAAAAACCGACATTTCAGAAAACCGGTTTTCGAATTTTAATTTTGCTAAAAAAACGGTTTTAGCCGGTTTTAGAATTTTATATAGAAAATAAATTTTTGCTCCAATATTCTGTAATTTATCCGCAAATTTAGCGTAATTTAGAGTTGTATTCGACGGAATTTATTTATTGTTCAATTTTATAGATAGTAAACAAAATCATTTTAATTTTAATTAGTAGAACTACAAAATAATAGTTCATCTTGATTAAATAACTTTGAAAATAATTATTTTTTATTCATGCATCATTTTCACATATAAGAATGAAAATATTTCTATGATAATGACATGAAAGTTTTTGAATAAATAAAAATAATGCATTTTTAAATAAAATAAAAAAATAGATACATGTTGATACATACTTGTTAATATCAATTTTAGTTTCAAAAACAATTAAGCTAAGCTCGGGTATTGCCTGTTCTGAGCAATTTTAATTAATTTTAAACATTCTATTTGTTTTTTTTTTTTAATAAAATATGATCTCAAAAAACTGAGAACGTCTATCAAATCGCTACTGAAATAAAAAATACTCTCACACTTGCGACCAAATTATGCTTAATAGTTTTTAAAACCTGATATAATAATTCTAATCTTTTTCTTCTTTTATTTGTGGCTTCTAAAGTTTAAAACTCTTTTTTAAGTTTGAGTAGAGGAAGTTACTTCTTCAAGAAGAAGTCACACTGATTTAAATTAATATACACTGGTATGAAAATCTAAATTAATATATACAAAACCTTTCTGTGGACCATTGCAAACTGATAAGATATCAAATGCTATTGAACCGATACGATTTCAAGAATCAAAACGCTTTCATCTTTCATATTTTGCTATATTTGTCATTTTCCATTTATACAGTAAAATCTGACTTTTTTCACTTAAAAAACGGTTTTAGAATTCCATAATTTTCGCCAAAAAACGGTTTTTGAAAACCGACAAACCCTAGAACAAAGTGATCTACCTGTATAAGGTAATAGTTATTGATTCTTTAAAAGTAATGCGGTTTGCAGATCATATTAATGAAGGGCGCTGACTCGATGCAATAAACAAAACTTGTTCAAACAAACATACTTCATCTTTCTCCCTTTGGACCCAGTCTCAGAATCATTATAGTTTATCTGTTATTACGACTGTCAGTATCTTACCCTGGCAGAACCGTACCCTGTCTCCCGTATATGATAATCTACATGTGTATATACATTTAATATACCAAGCCTATCAATCATATTCAATATATTATTTTGAATAATAGATTAAATTCATCTGTGTTATACATTCAATGTCAAAATAGTTTATTTTCCATATCAACTAGAGGTTGATTCTAGTAATTTATTTACCGTGCGAACATGGAATTTTATTCAACATATCAAATCATTCTCGTGTATAAAATTTTGTGTTATTGCAACCCAACAATGAAATATTTTAGAACATTTATTTTTCCCACCACATTTGAATATAAATCATTTTTAAAATTAAAATGAGCTCTATGTTATTGATAACATCCTTAGAATTGCGCAGTCAAGTGCAATAGTGAATGAACGGCAGAAATATATACCATCTTTCATATTAACTGAACCAAGGTAAATTTTCATCGTCGTATATATACATTTGTATAAACTTCAAAATATATGTTTATATATATATATATATATATATATATATATATGTATATATATGTATATATATATATATATATATATATATATATATGTCGTATAATATTTGGACCCACTTCTCGATAATCTAATTGAGAAGCCTTGCCTTTATATGTTCCTTCGGTTTCAATACTATTGGACTTGTCAATATCATTCGTTGACAAGGTACCAACTAACTTAATTTATCTCATGCGTTTCACTTGACCTTTATACAACTTAAACTTTCTTTCATAATATATAACAAATACAGAAATGTTTTTCTTACCTTTTTAGGGCGTGATTCTTTGAGACGGGAGATATTCTGTAATAAATAAATAAGTGATGTAGTCAATATTTTCTATTGATAAATAACAAACTATAAAATGATATGTAAAATATATAGGAAATAGTATAAATGTTCAATTTAAATATATTCATCTTCATTGTTAGCACGATAAAGTTTTTTAATCTAAAAGAAAAGTAAATGAACAAATATAAATGTCCAAATCTTTTGTTGATATTTATAAAAAAATGAAATTAGTTTTATAAATTAGTAGTAGTTTTTGAAAATAATATTTTTTTAAAAAATTTATGAAATTTTTGAAGCTGCTTGACCTGTCTATCTCAAAAGCTAATTATGAGTATTGAATCATTCTCGATGATTCGTTCTCTTAAAAACTCCTGCTTGTGTTGCTTCATATCTCCGAAATAACTGGATCTGTTTTTGCTAAATCTAACTAATCATGAATAGGAATCGAATGTTTTTGAATAATTCAATTCGGTTAATCGGTGCTCCCAAAAGCGTCGACGAAAAATTGTATCCATACGTAAAGATATGCAAAATATATCATTTTCGATTTTGAAACGTGTACTATAACTTATCCTAAGAAAAGTTAAAAATATTTTTTTTTATGTTAATAGAGGTTTATGCATTGAAAAACATATTAATATATCTTTGGTCTATGACCCACTTATCATAGATTTTAAAAATTCATAAAAGTTCCTGTTGGGCCGCATCAAAATTTTAACATTATAACGTAACAATGTCAAAATTTTCTAAATCTGAAAAGTCATTAACACTCATTAATGCATTTGGAAAGTTTATGCAACTTGGTTTAAGCCAGTGTGACACTTACAAACAGTTTTTTTTTATTTCATAAGATTATGAAATCATTCGTCTATATAATTATATTTCCAATGTTAGTTACATTATCGCAAGATAATTTAATATGTTTCATAAGTATAATTTCCTCGCAATCATGGTATATTATAAAACCATATCAGCCCTTTTTAGTTGTGTAACAAAATCGTGTAAAAAAGTGTTGAAGGGTTAAAAAAAGACATTTTTCATGTTGTATACAAAGAAGTAACGACAGTCTATGACCTACAAAATCAGCAAACAATTTTCCAAAGTTGAAACAATTAGTTCGCTACAACCCTTACTTCAATCAATCAAATTGTGTCAATGTCCCGGCTTTGTATTGATACCCTAATCTGTTTATGAATTAGATTGTGAGTCCCCTTTTCCCTATAAAGTAAACTTCACGAACTTCTTTGGTATGTTTCTAAAGATAAGACAATTACCCAAGGGACCCGGAAACTTAATATTTATGTTCTGTTACGTAAACAATGATGTCAGAAATATATCTGAAAAACTTCTTGTTAAAATATGTTACGAATAATAATGGAATAATAGAATGCAATTGTTCTTAAAATTCAAAAAAGCGTTTAGCTAATAATAAAGGATTATTTAGCATATATTACTATACATTATGTGGTCTAAGCCAATATGAGTAGAATCACGTAATTTTTTTTCGATATCTTTTATGGTTACGCCAAAAATTGAGTTTAAAAAAAGGGCCACTTTGACAGATTTTCAATGATATCTCAGCCATAAGTTTAGATACAAAGTTGAATTTTGGTATATCGGATGCTTTCAAAATGGCCTTTAAAATGGCGTATAAATTATTCAAATTCAAGGGTATGAGTCGATTATGTATGGCAATGCGTTCACACCCTTGCGCATCGTGACTATTATGTACTCGTCTGGCAGACCCTTGCCACCGTCAGAATGGGCTGGCTTTTTACATATGCTTTTTGAACAGCTAAAAGAATACACCCTCAAATTTTGAGCCTTGTGCGAGCAAGTTATGAAAAACTTTTATTTAAATTTTCACAAATTGAAGGGATGATGACGCAATCGCGGAATGACTGCCAGACTGGTACTTTCTTAATGGGTAGATAATAAAATATCATTAAAAAATTTCTAGCTTTGAGAAAACAGGTTAGTCAAATAGTGCACTGGCTCTTAGACTATCTTTATAGATATTAATAGATTGGAATGATTTTCCAACTATCGATATAGTAAAATTTATTTGTTATGAGCCAAATGGATAGAAAGATTGAACTGTATTCTGATTTCCATTGTGAAAAAACAATAAGAAAAAATGAAAACAATGTCTGTTTGGGATAAAGTTCTGTAAGATTAACTACATGAATAAAGAACATATGGGACGAATAATTTGGTGAATGGGAAAACTCATTAATTTATATTTATGATTGTCACTGATGCTATTAAAAAAAACGAAGAAAAGTTTTAACTAGTTGGTATTGGTATTTTGCCTTGAGGCAAGTTACATGAACTTCCCAATAAATAATCGACTTGATCAATTAAAAATAAATTCATTTATTAGGGATTAAAAGCATTCCCAGCGGATTTATAATATCTTACATAATTGCAAACGAACAAATATGTTAACTCGGAGTATTTTCTAAAAGCAAAATTTTCAAAAATTTATAATTGTTATGATTGAACCAGTTACTGTAGGACTTTAATGGTTTACTATGTTCATTAAGACCAAGTACTCTATCGTTATACCAAGTAAATCGTCTAATTTTAATTTTAACAAATGTCATAAGAACTACTCATTTTCTCAAACGTTGATGAATTTTTAAAATTAAACTACTTGTCGTAAGGCCGTAATATTTCAATATTTGTATAAGACCATGATATATATCATCAAAAAAAGTTTCATAAAAATCGGCTTGAATTTTTTTTTCAACAGTTAATTACAAGAAATCGGCTCGGTAGATTTTCACCTAAAACTAATCAGTATTATTCCCAACCAATATCTTTCGAACAGTTTTTGATTTTTTAAAATCGCTTCGGTGGTTGATGCTTAAATGTGAACGAAAAGTTTAACACTTTTCTCAAAATTTCAAAGGAACGGCTCGGCTGATCGCCATACAAAATTGACAAGCGACAGTCCTCATTGAGACACATCAAATGGTTTTTAAATTTCTGAAATCGGTTCAGGCGTTTTTGAGCAATCGTTGATGAAAGGTCTAATTTTAACAAATTCCAAAAAAACGATACTAATTTTTACAAACTTTGACGCATTTTTAAAGCTAAACGAGTTGTCGTAAAGCCATAATATTTTAGTATGATCTAGAAGACTATGGTATCTACCGTCAAAAAAATTATAATAAAAATCGTAGAAAAAAAAATTTCAACACTTTATTACAAGAAACCTGGCCGATCTCTACCAAAAACTCATCAGCACGATTCCCAACCAATATCTTTCGAACGGTTTTTGAATTTTTAAAATCGATTCAGAACTGCGGACTAAAACGTGGAAGAAACAGTTAGGCTGATCGTCGCGCAAAATTGATAAACGCTAGTCCTCATCGCGATACATCGAATGGCTTTTAAATTTTTGAAATCGGTCCAGCCGTTTTTGAAAAAACGTCGATTTTCGGCAAAAAATCTCTTCACACACACACACATACTTCTTCCAAATTTTGTCTCATTCGATACAGAATGGCTTGAAACGTCGAGAAAATATAAAATTAGCGAATCGGATTTTTTTATGAAGACATAAACTTCTTCTTCGGGAAGTTAAAAAATATTGCACTATTGTTATTCAGTAAATCTGGTATAGTACTTCAAATATGTATAAAGAATGCATTTATTTCGATAAAGTGCAAGTGTATCTTGAACGCACTCAGTATTATAAGCAAATGCTAAAACTATGCCTTTGTCTACCGAATCTATGTACAGTATGGTAGATGGATGTACCGATTCATAAATTGAAGTTAAATTTTTGGGATAAATTGGGATTCATACTGAATTTGAGAGGTGTATGATTACAGAATCATGAAGTGTTATAATTTTATCTGATGCAAATACTGACAGACTGACAGAATATTTAAAATTATCTCTAATGCTTGTATATCAAATAAAATTTAATTAATTGTATAACAAAATCTTATTATACAGCACAATTTGCTTGTAAAAAGTGGAAAGTTTAGAAATTTGTATAACAAAAGTTGCTATGCATAACTATTAAAATGGTAACCCTAAAGTGAATTATAATTAATGATAATTCAATACGTACATAGAAGTGTACCAGAAGTTTAAAATTCTGCCAAAACTGCGGAATAATGTTTAGAGCCAGTTTTGCAGTTCTTGTTGCGTTTAGTGGGTAATGAATTGAGCCTCACACATAGCGAGTAAATGCATGCTTTTACGTCGCCTATAAAAGGTATTTTGCCTTGAGGCAAGTTACATGAACTTCCCGATATATGTAAATAATCGACTTGATCAATAAAAAATAAATTTGAGTGAATAAAACTATTTCGGGTGGATTCATTACACATAATTGAGAACGAAAGAACGCGTCAACTCGGAGTGTTTTCTAAAAGCAAATTTTCAAAAATCAATTTTTATAATTGAATCAGTTTCCTTAAGACTTTAATGGTTTAGTATGTTCATTAAAACCAAGTACTCTATCGTTATACCAAGTACATCGTCTAATTTTAATTTTAACACACGTCAAAAAAACTACTCATTTTCTCAAACTTTAATGACTTTTTAAAATTAAAGGCAAGGCCGTAATATTTCAGTAAGTTCTATAAGGCCATGATATATATCGCCAAAAAATCCATAAAAATCGGCTAAAAATTTTTTTCAACAGTTAATTACAAGAAAACGGCTCGGTATATTTTCACCTAAAACTAATCAGTATTATTCTCAACTAATATCTTTCAAACAGTTTTTGATATTTTAAAATCGATTCGGTAGTATGAGCTTAAATGTGGACGAAAAGTTTAACACTTTTTTTCTAATTACACATAAACGGCTCGGCACAAAACTGACAAACGATAGTCCTCATCGAGATTGGTGCCAAGGTAATCGAAAAAAAATTTAATATTTAACGTTTAACACCCGATATCAACGTCGTAATAATCAAGATCATGGCTGATTACACATTTTTTCTCTCTATTTTCAAATATTGGTGTTAAAAAAAAATTATCTTTACTAGTTTTTGAGATATCGGTAGTGACCTTTTTTACCCGCGAACATTTAAGCTCCACTCTACCCTATATTTGTACCAAATCTTTAAAACGGCATTATAGAGCTACTTCCAAAGACAAGGAAAATGAAGATTGGGTAAAGCAGCTTTTAGTCAGTTCTTAGTACAATTTCTACCTCTTATATCATATATCCGGAATCGCTGGATATAACCTTCTGGAGAATCTGAGTGCAATAGAGCTTTACCATGCCGTTTAATAATACTAGGTCATTTGGAATGGTTATTGGTATTTTTAATTAATGTTATAAATTCATATATATGCGTATCATTTACAAATTATCATTATACACAAAATACACAGTTAAAAGAAATAACAATTATTCCGGATTTGCGGATAATAGCTTAGTGACCATTGTGCTTTTTTACTTTGGATTAGTAACAAATTCATCCCGATATGCCAGTAACTTTTGTAACTATGAAACTAGTGGGGTGTATGGCATCGCGCCTTAAGGCAAATTGGTGAAACTTCCCGTACCGTAACAAAATGTTCGAGGAATACTGAATGTTTTCAAATAGATTATTATAAATATTGTAACATTGTCTAATATTTATAAGAATTGTATAAACTGAATTGCAAAGTTGAAATTATTTGTTTGAAGTATATTAGAACTATAGTCAGAATTAAAAATAAAATCTGAATTATTTTTGATTTACAAATTTTTTTTTTTTTGAAAAAAAAAATTGAAAAAAATGTTGAGATTTTTTTTCCAAAATCAATTATTTTGTTAAGACAAGCAGAAAGTGCTTTGAAGCATTTAAATTTACCGCTTAGTTCTCTCAAAAACTGCCATTTTTTGCACATTTAGCTCCGTATCTTCGAAATGGCTGGGCAATAAACACATCTCCCAATCATTACCAATTGAATGTTTTTTAGATCATTCAAATCGGATGCTCCGTTCTCTAAAAAACTCGATTTTTATTTTCTGCACTCTTTGCTCTTTATCTCCGTAACTGCTGGACTTGCCTTTGCCAAAATCTAATCAGCTTATCTTCCTATTAATAGGAATATCGAATCTTTTTTTAAGTCAAATCGGTTGATCCGTGTGCCCAAAAACGTGACTGGAAATTTGTATCCATACATACATACACACACACATCCATTTTTTCTGAGGTATGCCAAAATGTTTAGAAACCTTCAAAACGTCGAGAAATGTAAAAATTTTCCCTACGGGAAGTTAAAAAATAGCAATTATTATAAATATTTATAGATAATAATAACTATATGGTAATAAATAATAAAAATTGATACCAATTTTTTATAATATGATACGGTTTCCGTTAAAATCAGCTTTTGAATTGAAACGCAAGCTAATATTTATTGTTATATAAAATGAAGTCAACATAAGAACAATAAAATGGAAATGGAAAATAAAACTTCTGAAATCCTCATAATATGATATCAAATTATGTTATTTTCTTTTCCTTTAAATCTTTTTAAGTTTTGAACATCAATTATTTTGGAATATTAATCGATGTATATATGAACAACTTTTCCACTCGCGAATTGCAAAATCAGTACGTATTTTGCCGCCAAATCGGCGGCATCCGAGTGGAAAAGATTAAATATGTATATATATATATATATATATATATATATATATTCACATGTTTAGTACTGTGTCAAGCATTGTAAAAGATAGTTGGTGTTTTTTGTTGTCAAAAATTAAATATAATTTGAATGAAATATTAAATAATGTATTAGTATATAATTTTTACTATTTTGAAATTATACCCAAGATGAGGTATTCCATGGTCTCAAAACGTCTTTAATTGTTAAGTAAAATGTGTGTTAAAAATCTGTTGTATTGTTCATATTTAACATTTAATATTCGTTCCACTCATATCACAAAATTCTATAATATATATATATATATATATATATATATATATATATATATATATACTCGTATATATATGAGAGAAACAGTCTTCAGGGCAAAACATCAATTAAAAACTTGTAGAAAATTATAACATTTTTATTGTTTCCATACGTTTCGACATATTGTTTTGTGTCATCTTCAGTGGACTATGTAATTGTAGTAATCCTAATTATTTCATAATTATAATTGTATATATATATATATATATATATATATATATATATATAATTATATATATATATATAATTATATATATATATATATATATATATATATATATATATGGTATGTTTATAGATTTATACAGATTTATTAACTTTCGTTAAGTTATAGTAATCGCAAAAAAATCGAAAATGAAAATTTTTATATATCTTTACGTTTCAGAGGTTTCTGGCATACCTTAGAAAAATGGATGTGTGTGTGTGTATATGCGTGTATGTGTGTGTGTTCGGATACAAATTTTCGTCGACGATTTCGGGAACACGGGTCAACCGATTTAATTAATTCAAAAAACATTCGATTCGTATTGATAAGGAGACGTGCTGATTAGCTTTTGGCGAAAGCAAGTCTAGCCGTTACGAAGATATGGGACAAAAAGTGCCGAAAACGGTAACTCAGTTTTTAAGAGAACGGAGCGTCCGATTTTAATAATTCAAAAAACATTTTACTTGTATTGACAAGATGAAGAATTGATCAAATTTTCATGAGGACAGGTCTAACGCTTTCGGAGATCTAACGAAAAAAGTAAAAATTGGACATATGCACATCAAATGATCAGATATTCCATAGAGATTTTAACAATAAGTATACATTTTGTTTACATTCCTATGGGTTCCGTACCAATGTTTATCCGTTAGACGGCGACGCTATTTTGTCTCTATGCAGAAAAAAAGTACAGATCTTCCAATATATGTCAAAATAAAGAAAAAAAATTTTTTTTTTTAAATTTAAAAAAAAAAAAAAAATATTTTATTTTTCAAAAAAAAAGTAATTTTTTGTCCAATTTATAGTTTCTCAAAAATCTAATTTTTTCGAAGTGAATTTTTTTCAAAAATGTTATTCGTTTTCAAAAAAATAATAATTTTTGATACGGGAAGTTTAGCAATTTGCCTTATGATACGATGCCATGCGCCCCACTAGTTGTAAATTATGATAAATTAGTGAAACCACTAAAATTATTTTTTTTAACTCTTTACCTTCTGTTCGTGAGCAAGTGTACTATATGTAAGTATGTATGTTAGGATCAGTCACGTTTTTGGGAGGACGGGTCATTGATTCAGCAAATATTCGATTCGTATATACTACGTTCAGAGCCTTTTGGATTCTGGGCATGGTGTTCTCGCTCTAAGTATTTTGTGGCAATAAAAAACTATTTGATAAATAAATGTCAAATTATTTAGTTTTGTACCAAAATTAATAAATAAACCATTGCTAAAATATATATATATATTATAATACTAGCTGTACCCGAACACTCGTTACTGTGTTATACATATAAATGTAATTCTGCTACATATAGTTAAGATTGAAAATAGCACACGTATCTTTCGTGATTGTACGTTGAGTTATATTAAATGCATCTTCGAGTGAAATATCTGAATCAGAATCCAAATATATAAAATAAGGTTATAAGCATATGAGTATTTTTTGAAAATAAAAACATTAAGAAAATATTGAATAATTTTAGTTTTCCCGCGCTTTTACTGGAATGCAAATTTTGATATATTCTTTGAAAATTTAAGATTCCCTATTTAGGATCATTATACAATAGTTATAATGCTTATATATATATATATATATATATATATATATATATATATATATACAGAGCCTACTAGTTTTATCTTTTTAAAGTTATTTAAATAATAACAAATAAATAATAAGAGAGTAAATGGCTTAAATAGCTCTTATCATAAATATTTCCTTTTTAATGAATACAATATATTATTTGCCCGGATTTCAAAGTTTGTTAAAAATTATATGCTCTTCGAGATTTTCAATAAATTGAACTCACAAAATGTATGCTCGATTAATAAAATTTTCTATTCATGTAACTTTGATTTTAATTTCATCATTCGGGGGATGCTTCACAAATATATATATATATATATATATATATATATATATCAACATATTCAAAACTATTCAAATATATAAATATATATATATATATATATATTCTTGAATGTTGGTTGTCAGCCACTCGCCGAACTAAAAGAAAACAATAAATAATAAAATATTTATTTATACGTTTCGACACTGTTGTGTGTCATCATACCAATACCTTCATAGGAAAATTATATTAATACGCCAAAGAAACTACAAACTACGAAATATGAATAATATGCCTGCATTTTATATGACATTTCAATATTTACCTTTCTAATTATATTTATCTCTAATAATTAGCACAAATAAGCACAATTACATTAATGACACTGAAACAATTCACAATCTCTAGCAGTTTTGTTAATTATTAACGTCTCAAAATGTTATAATTTTATTTTCACACTTTTTAATTATATAACGTACTTTAATGATATAAATAACTACAAATTTCAACTTTAAAACAAGCTTTAAACTTTTGTTCTATTAACTACAAACTAGTAGTATTCAAAGTATTTGCCAAAAAACTAAAGTTATTATAAGTAATAAGCTAAAAAGTTTCTTGAATAATAAAATGAATTTTAGCAAATGAATCGATTTTAAAATAAAAATTTTAATTAGAAATGTGCTGTAAAACTAATTGAATAAACGATTAATGAACATATAATTCAACCAGCTTTCAATAGTATATTTTATAATTAGTCCATAATAATTCTATCATATTTAAAAATGACATTTTAATAGGAAAAGTTAGATAAAAGCTAGGGATCGATATTAATAAACAATACTAATAAAATATATATAAGCAATTGGTTTCATTTGCAATTACAACTACTTTATGTAGATCTTAATTTTGTAGATATATAATATCAATATATAATAGTACATGTGAAAATGGTAAAATATTTGAACAGGTAGTAAAGTAACCGCGCACAACTAATTTCGACGTTAATGACCCTCCCGCATTCCAAACAGCTTAACGTAAACACAACCCGTATCGACGATCATCAGATTTTCACTATTTTAACACGATGCCCGCGATAACCAATCGTAGATATGCATCACATTGTAACAGGGCGCGAATCGCCTTTGCACATACCGGTCGTCTTAGGATTCAAGCGCACGCGATCAAATGTTCAACTTAGGTAAAAAGTTTGTCGAGCGGGGTGCCTTAGCATGTATCGTATAGTCGTAAATCGCTACGCGTCGGTAACGTTCAAACAGCAGCTCTGTCGACGTTGCCGTAGTCGCCGATCGACTGACGACCGTAGCACATAGCATGTAGTCCGTAGCCCATATAAGCATTGGCAGCGCGCACTCCGCTATCCGCGGACTTGCAATCGCGCACGCACGAATTAGGACTGTCGCAAATAAGAGAATTGCAAATTTGCTGGTACACAACACTATTTAGTTAATCAGCTCTCTCGATTTTGCAAATCAATTAATGCCCAATTATATCAGTTGAATAAATGGGAACTGAATATATACTAGGGGACCTAAGGGGTAGGTGTAACGTCTACCAAAGGCAAGTAGTAACGCCAAAAAACGACAATACTATCTCTAGCAATTTCTTTTTTTTATTTTTAAGAAAAACGACTTGTTTCTAAGTAATCTTTTTATAAATCAACTAACTTCAAACGCACTCTATAATTGAAACAAATAAAATAGATATCTCCTGTAATATAAGTTTTTATCACAAATCATCGTAAGATACAATTATCATCATAATACAAATAAAAAACCAACTGGTTTGGTATTTAGCCTTGAGGCAAGTTACATGAACTTTCCGATATGTGTAAATAATCGATTTAATCAATAAAAAATAAATTAATTTATGAGTGATTAAAAGTATTCCAAGTGGATTTATTACACATCGGAGTATTTATACCATAGAGTATTTATACTCTATCTTTATACCAAGTGAATCATCTAATTTTAATTTTAACAAACGTCAAAAAAACTACTCATTTTCTCAAACTTTGATGAATTTTTAAATTTAAACTAATTTAAGACCATGGTATATATCGCCAAAAAAAGTTCCACAAACATTGTCTTAATTTTTTTTCAACAGTTAATTACAAGAAAACGGCTCGGTAGATTTTCGCCTAAAACTAATCAGTACTATTCTCAACTAATATCTTTCGATTCGGTAGAATGAGCCTTAATGTGGACGAAAAGTTTAACACTTTTATCCAAATTTCAAAGAAACGGCTCGGCCGATCGTCGCACAAAAGTGACAAGCGCTAGTCCTCATTGAGACATATCAAATGGTTTTTAACTTTCTGAAATCGGTTCAGGCGTTTTTGAGCAATCGTCGATGAAAGGTCTAATTTTGACAAATGCCAAAAAACGATACTAATTTTTGCAAACTTTGACGAATTTTTAAAGCTAAACGAGTTGTCGTAGGGCCGTAATATTTTAGTATGATCTAGAAGACTATGGTATCTACCATCAAAAAAATAATAATAAAAATCGTCGAAAAAAAAAATATTAACACTTTATTACAAGAAAACGGCCCGGCCGATCTTCTCCAAAAACTAATCAGCACGATTCCTAACCAATATCTTCCGAACGGTTTTTGAATTTTCAAAATCGATTCATAATTGCGGGCTAAAACGTAGACAAAAATTTTTTCACTGTTTTGCAATTTACAAAGAAACGGCTCGGCCGATCGTCGCACAAAACTCAGAAACGCTAGTCCTCGTCGAGATACATCGAATGGCTTTTAAATTTTTGAAATCGGTCTAGCCGTTTCTGAGAAATCGTCAATTCACGGCAAAAAATCTGTTCACATACACATACACACACACATACTTTTTACAAATTTGGTCTCATTCGATTCAGAATGGCTTGAAACGTCGAGAAAACATAAAATTAGCGAATCGGATTTTTTGATGAAAACATAAACTTCTCCTTCGGGAAGTTAATAAAGTGTCTCCTGTAACACAATTTACATTTGTCCACATCTTACAAACTATAAATTCCACCTGATCTCTTTTATAATTTAACAGAAGGTGTGCCGCAGGGCTCTGTTCTAAGCCCTTTGCCGTGGAATTCTATGTATGATGGCCTTTTGAGACTGGAGATTCCAGCATGTGTCAAACTAGTAGCATATGCAAATGATTGAACCATAGCAGTTGTTCCCAAACAGATTGGTGAGATCGTGAGTCTATTTGACAGAGCCTTGAGAAAAATTAATCACTGGATGGGAACAATGAACAATGAGCACAACAAAAAAGTGAAGCTGTGTTTCACGAGCAGAAAAACAATACATATTTTACTACAAATCTAGAGATCACGTCAAAGCCTGATATCTGTTACCAAGGTTATTGAATTTCAAGGTTTTGTTTCAACTAACACCAAGTGTGATTTTTTTATTAATTAAGATAATTATTTAAACAATATAGCAAACACAAAAATTGTTACACATTATCAGAGATTGATTAATTTGGAACGAAGTAACATATATTAAATTTTCAATTATAATTGAACAATATTATGCAGAACGGTTTACATGTCTAATCGAGGCAAAAAATATCTTTAATGATCCTATTGAAAACACCTTTTACTAGTTATTCTAGCTCTCCTATAATTAAACTAGTGGGGTGCATGGCATCGTGCCTTAAGACAAATTGCTGGAACTTCCCGTACCGTAACCAAAAATCTTGGTACGAACCCCAAAAAAATTTACACAAAATGTGTACACATTATAAAAATCTCTTTAAAATATCTGATAATTTAATGTGCTTAAGTCCAATAAACATTTTTGACCGCCAAATGACATTTTTTGAGAATTCATAATCGCTGCATCTGCCCAAAAATTAAATTTTTCTTCATTACAAGTAAAATGTTTTTTAAATTAGCAAAATCAGACGCCCAGTTCTCTTAAAAACTGTGTTACCGTTTTTGGCACTTTTTGCCCCGTATCTTCGGAACAGCTAGACCTGCCTTTGCCAAAAAAAAAATCAGCACGTCTCATTATCAATCCGAATCGAATGTTTTTTGAATTATCCAAATCGGTTATTCCATACTATCGTTAATGTCGAAAACATTTGTTTGAACCATATAAATAAAATTTACACAAAATGAGTACACATTTTGAAAATCTCTATAAAATATCTGATAATTTGACGTGCATATGTCTAATGATCATTTTTGACCGCCAAAAGGCATTTTTTAACTTCCCGTAGGGTATTGTAATCGTCCAAAAATCGAAATTGAAAATTTTCGCATTTCTCGACGTTTTGAAGGTTTCTAAACATTTTGGCATACCTCAGAAAAAATGGATGTATGTGTGTATGTGTGTGTGTGTGTGTGTTTTGTGTGTCCGCATTTTTTCGTTCACGTTTCCGGGCGGACGGAGCAACCGATTTGAATGGTCCAAAAAACATTCGATTCCTATTGATAGGGAGATGTGCTGCTTAGTTTTTGGCAAAGGCAGGTCCAGCAATTAAGGAGATAAATAGCTAAGAGTGCAGAAAATAGAAATCGAGTTTTTGAGAGAACAGAGCATCCGATTTGAATGATCTTAAAAACATTCAATTAGTAATGATTGGGAGAAGTGGTTGTTAGTTTTTGGCAAAGGCAGGCCCAGCCATTTTGAAGATACAGAGCTAAATGTGCAAAATATGGCAGTTTGTGAGAGAACTAAGCGTCCGATTTAAATGCTTCAAAGAACTTTTTGCTTGTTTTAACAAAATAATTCATTTTTAAAGAAAAATTGTTTCAATTATTTTTTTTATTTTTTTTTTTTCAAAAAAAAATTTTTTTGTATATCAAAAATAATTCAGATTTTATTTTTAATTCTGACTAAAGTTCTAATATACTTTAAACAAATAATTTCAACTTTGAAATTCAGTTTATATAATTCTTATAAATATTAGACAATGTTTCAATATTTATAATAATCTATTCAGTATTCCGTTACGGTACGGAAAGTTCCAGCAATATGCCTTAAAGCACGATGCCATACACCCCACTAGTTTAACTTATTTTTATTGAGAGTCCATAACCGCTAGACCTGCCATTCCAAAAATTTAATCAGATTTTTATCTTGTCAATACAAGTAAAATGTTTTACGAATTATTAAAATCGAACGCACCGTTGTCTTAAAAACTGGGTTACCGTTTTTCGCACTTTTTGCCCTGTATCTTCGGAACATTCGATTTCTATTGATAGGGAGATGTGCTGATTAGTTTTGAGCAAAGGAAAGTCTAGCCGTTACGAAGATACGGAGCAAAGAGTGCAGAAACTAAAAATCGAGTTTTTGAGAGAACGGAGTATCCGATTTGAGTGATCCGAAAAATATTCAATTTGTAATGAGGGTAGAAGTGGTGATTAGTTTTTAGCAAAGGCAGGTCCAGCCGTTTTGGAGATACCGACCTAAATGTGCAAAAAATGGCAGTTTTTTGAGAGAACTAAGCATACGATTTGAATGATTCAGAAAACTTTCTGCTTGTTTTGACAAAATAATTACTTTTGGAAAAAAATATATTTCAATTTTTTTTCAACAAATTTTTTCTTGTATATCGAAAATAATTGAGATTTTATTTTTAATTTTGGCTAAGGTTCTAAAGATCACTTATAAACTTTAAATAAATAATAATTCCTCGAACATTTCATTATGGTACCGGAAGTTCCAGCAATTTGCCTTAAGGCACGATGCCATTCACTACTAGTTTTATATTTTCTATCTCAATGATTGTATGTGAAAATCAATGTGGTCCATATTGGATCATGATTGGATCATAGATTTTAAAGAGTTAAAAGTAAGGTGACCATATGTTTTGATGTCAAAACCATGACGGCAATTTTTAGCTTACCGGGACGGTGAAATGGTTTATACTAAATAACTGAAATATTATTTTAATAACAAAAACTATTATTTAAGGAGCAATTAAAGATTTATTTTAATGAATCAATTGTTTTTAACAGCGGCCTTGCGCTCTAATTATGTGATGTATGGCATCGTGCCTTAAGGCAGATTGCTGGAACTTCCTAAACCAGAATTATATATTCGAAAGAAAAAATCAGTAATCAATAAATATTGATCGATGATTTACAATAATTGTTTCAAACAGATAATTATAATCACTATAATCGTTTACAAAATATACAGAGTCGATCTTATCGCTCAAAAAAATTTACATTAGCAGGAGGTAAATGAGTCCGTCTGAGGATATATTTATTACGTTTAGAATACCGCATTTGAAATATATACATTTTGAATTTGAATTGTAAATTTAAAATTCATATTTGAAGTATAAAAGTTTGTATATTTTTGAAAATTTTGAGTTTTTTTTCGAAAATTTTTAAAAAATTTCTTGAACCGTATAAGTAAACTTTGAAAATTAAAAATCTTGGTACGGAACCCAACAAAATTGTAACAAAAAAATTATTACTTATTTTTGAAAACTTTATCAAATATCTGATAATTTGATGTGCATATGGCTAATGATCATTTTTGATCACCAAATATCATTTTTTTTACTTTCTCCTCTGTATCTCCGAAACTGCTAGACCTGAATTATTAAAAATTTTATAAATTATTAATTTCGTCATTACAAGTAAAATGTTTTTTGACTCATTCAAATCAAGGAGCAATTAAAAAGATTTATTTTAATGAATCAATTTGTTTTTAACAGCGGCGTTGTGCTAATATTTCTTTTGCTGAGACGCTCTAATTAAGTAGTGTATGGCATTGTGTCTTTAGCCAAATTGCTGGAACTTCCCGTAACAAATTAAAATTTGCTGATTTGCTTATTTTGGGTAAGAACTTTTGCTTACTTTTTTGACAAAGCGGAGGGGGGGGGTAAATATGTAATTGTAATTAATCTGCTTACGTAATACTTGAACGTTCCCTAAGTTATGTGATAAAACTCTAGTGACCTGTATGGTTTAGTAATTCGTTATGATACTTAAGAGTGAGTAGTTAGTTATAATAGAAAAATTGAATGAACAAACTAAAAATCTAAAAATAATAATATAACGGCTATACGCATTTTCGCTCGCATTCAGTTTAAATGTTTCTGTCTCGCAAATTAGAGCTCGCGTACAACAAACTTTTGAACGGATTGTGAGTAAAATGCGCTAACAAAAATCAAGTTATTTTAAGATTTTAGTTATTTACTCGATTTTTTTTTATTATATAATAAAAAAAATCGAGTATTAAGACTTTTTGTTAGACTATGAATTTAAAATTTTCAAAATTGGTCTCCTTTTTTTCAAATTCCATTGGAACTATCAAGTATTTTACCATTTTCAAGTCTTGACTAAATGCACCAATTTTTTGAAAAACTTGTCAGCACACTTTAGCGCATTTTTTTGAAAAAAAGGAGACCAATTTTGAAAATTTTAAATTCATAGTCTAACAAAAAGTCTTAATACTTAAACTTTGACCAATTGTGTCATTATTGTTTAATGTTGTCCTAGAAATGTTACTTGCGTTTACGAATCTGAAGTATAAATAAACAAATTTAATAAAAACTAACTACAATAACCGGAAATGATCATAGTATCACCAAACACTAGCTCATAATTTTCAAAGGCCGATCTTCTCAAACCTAATTGCAGCTCCTCCTTATCGAGTCTATTCCAACGGCTTTTAAATTTGTGAAATTCAAAATTTGACTTATCACATTACAAAAGCTACTTTGTCAAATTTTAACTACATATCATATTTCTTCAAACTCTGATGATTTTTTTAAATCAAACGACTTGTCGTAGGGCTGCAATACTTTAGTATGTTCTTTAGGATCATGATATCTATCAACATAAAAAGTTTCATCGAAAAAAATTCAACAGTTAATTGCGAATAAAGGGCTCGACCGATCTTTGTCCAAGTTTTTAATTAAACGGCTTAATATACGCCGTTATATTTTAGTATTTCTATAAGATAAGAGAAAAGTTTCATAAAAATTGTCGAGATTTTTTTAACACTTTATTACAAGAAAACTTCCCGGCCGATCTTTAACAAAAGTTTTTGAATTTTCAAAACCGATTCAAAATTGCGGGCTAAAACGTGGATGAAAATTTTTCACTTTTCTCCTATTTAGAAAAAAGCGTCTGATAAATTTTTCTGATAATTAAAAAAAACGTTCTTAGAAAAATCTGTTCAGTCGTTACTGATAAGAAGCGTCGATCGGTGAGGTCAAATTTTAGCACATGTCACTAATGCGTCGCCATTTTTCTTCACCTTGATATTTTTTATTTTTTTATAATTTAACCACTTATTGTAGGCCCATAATATTTTAGGAACTGTATCAACATGAACATTTCATCAAAATCGCTAAAAGAAATTCAATGATTAATTACGAAGAAACGCCCCAGCCAATCAGTTCGATTCCTAACTAATATCTTTCGAATATTTATAAAAGATTTATTAAAATTCTTTCATAATTTTTGGTTGAAGTGTGGAGAATTTTTTTTACACTTTTCTGCTAATTCTAAAGAAACGGTTCAATGGGTGGTTGTAGAAATCCAATCAACGCGATACATTGTATTACATTGCTTTTACATAAAGTTGCATTTAAATTTTAGAAATCTGAATTTTAGATTTTCAAGCGGAATTTAGGATATAAGAAAAAAGCTCGTATATACTATATTACAAAAATAAAAAAAAAGTTTGAAATTTTTTCAATGTAATTTCTACGAATAACATGCAATGCAATAACTACGTATATGCAAATTATTGAAAGAAACCGGTATATTTTAAAATATAGAATAATAATAATTTAATTATGACAGCATGCTCCATCAATTCGCAAGTATGATAAAGATATTTATGTTATATATGATTACTCGTAATCATATATTGTGGTTAATGCTATCCAAACTTATTAGCATCAAAGATATTAATTATGTAATTTTTAACTTCCCTTTAAATTTTAATTTTTTTTTAACAATTTTTATTTTTTTCAAAAAAAAAATTTTTTGTGTACCGAAAATATTTCAGATTTTAATTTTAATTCTGACTAAAGTTCTAATATACTTTAAACAAATAATTCAAATTTGCAATTCAGCAACGGTACGGAAAGTTCCAGCAATTTGCCTTAGGGCACGATGCCCTACACCACTAGTTCGTTATTGCATTACATTCGAACGCATTTATGTTCATTCCATAATTGTGTGAACACAATTATGAAGATATGTTTATTTATCTATGATTACAACAATCATGGAATAGTCAAATATTTGAGAACTAAGTTTTATCAAAACTCGATTGTTTAAACGAAACTTATTGTTTATTAATACCAACCAATTCATAATTTCACAATTTAAAAATGAATAAATTTACCAGTATCCCACAAAATCCTTAAGAGAATGACGCTTCCTTCAAACATTTATGTGTCTAGAATCAATTCTAAGTGCAAATATGCTTTGTATATTAGAGCTGATGTTCTGACAAATTTGAAAAGCAATATATAAATGCTTTATTCACATTAGTCTTTTCTGAATATGACATTTATACTGCCTTTGACATATTTCTTATGGACGTACTTGCAAATGTATACCATGCAGAATGCAGCATCAATATAAGCCTTGCTCAGAACAGAGATGAATGTGGAACAGCTCTAGTTTGTCAACATGTGTATAATATTTTTGCATGATATATTGAATTGTCATAAAAATTGGTTGATGTGTTGTTAATGAAATATTGATGGAAATTTCTGGTATATTTTCCATTTGTCTGTCACTGAATGAAAGTATAATGCATGGCCCATAAATATATTAGCGGTTAGTAGACAGTTTGGAAATTTAGGCAGAAATTTTATTTATTTTAATTTTTTATTTCCCCAAAATCTTATTGAATTTATTGTTATAAATGTTGCAACTACGATTGATGCATAATTAAACAATATGGAGAGCAAAAATAATGAACAATTATATGATTGGGTTTGCAGTAGCAAGGTAAAAATTTAACTCTCTATGTATTACGCATCATAAAAAAATATAATTACAACTTCCATGCACATCATGAGTTCAAAAAATAATCATGTGTTCTTTTGCAGTGTAGGTCTATATTCTAATGTTAGTAATCTAATAATAACCAAAAAAATTATTTTTCAGTTATGTTCAACAAACAATTATCACAAAAAAGATAATTTATTCAATTCAAGTGAACAAAATTTCATTTAATGTATCACTTATGGTATAAATTTAAATACATGTTTCTGCTATAATTGCTTTGAGAGACAAAATTATTAATTTGCCACAATTGCTGCATCCATAAATGATTCCACTTTTGATATTCATGCACAGTTTCTGCTTCTTCATTGTAACAATTTAATTTCTCTATATGATCCTTACTTTCAATGTCTTTAGGTTTGAGTATTTTTGATGAAGAAATTTTGCTAGAATTCAACGATTGATTTTTAGTATGTTTGATTAACATACTACAATCCTCAGCTTGTTGTTTCAATACGTTTTCATTTTTCATAGAATTTAGTATTGAAATTTTTTCAAGCTTATTAATGTCTTTATGCATTTCATCTTGCATTGAAGGATAGGTTTGATTTGCATCGTCATTCATATTTAAAGATGACATACTTGATATTATATTTGTTTCAAAGTTATTCAAAATTTCTTCATTATTTTCTAAATAACTTATTTTGTTAGATTCATTAACTACGTCAGTGGCCAAAGTTGTAGACATGTTACTTTCTTCAGAGTCTAATGATGAATCAATGGTTTTAGACAAATCTGGTGCTGCATTTAATCCTGCTTGTTCTGAAGTACTTTTGTTAGCCCCATCATATACACATTTATGCACAGCTTGTAGATTTTTCCTGTTTTCATATTTATCGATTATTTTCTTTGGAGTTTCATTATTGTCAGCATTTAACATATCTGGTACTATATGTAACCCTGCTTGTTCTAAAGTACTTTCTTCAACTCCATCATATCCATATTTACGTACAGCTTGCAGTTTTTTTCTGTTTTCATATTTATCATTTGTTTTCATGGGAGTTTCATTATTGTCAGCATTCAAATCGCGATTATCAACTTCATTGTTTTCTTTACATTTAAAAGTGTCACTATCTACATTTTGTACTGCTTTCCTAAACTTGTTTGCTGCATAATCATCATTAAGTTCAGAAGAATCATTGCCCTGGCACAAAGTTTTGCTCTCGTCATATTTAATTATTTCTTTAGAAGCATTCCTTTTTATCATTTCTAAAAATGCTCTGTCATCATCAAGTTTCTTTTTATTAATTTTTTCTGGCTTAATTGGTATAACTTTTGTTTCTTTTTTTTTATGCTTTCTTAAAATATTCACATGATCTTCATCATTTGAATCATCTGTATTAAACTTTAAATCAGAAGTAGCTTCACGTAACTTAGTTATAAAATCCGAATTTTGTTCCACATTTTTATTTTCACAACTAGATTTGTCCTGAGTTGAAGAGTTACTTTTGATAGTAGAATTATTTGCAGTCTTATCATCATAATCAGTAAGTGATGCATCTTTATTCTCGATGCATTTTTTTCCATCAGGATCATTTATTAATCTATAGTGTATTTCACAACTCTCATGCATGTTGATATTATTTTCTATAACATCCTTTTCACTGCAGTTAGATTTCATAAATATATCCATATCATTCTGTAATTCAGTCAAATTTGGAATAACAAATGTTTCATTTCCTGGTAAATGATTTTTCATATTTTTTTCATTGAATTTATTATTGCCAGCATTTAAATCGCAATTATCAACTTTATTGTTTTCTTTACATTTAAAAGTGTCACTATCTACATTTTGTACTGCTTTCCTAAACTTGTTTGCTGCATAATCATCATTAAGTTCAGAAGAATCATTGCCCTGGCACAAAGTTTTGCTATCGTCATATTTAATTATTTCTTTAGAAGCATTCCTTTTTATCATTTCTAAAAATGCTCTATCATCATCAAGTTTCTTTTTATTAATTTTTTCTGGCTTAATTGGTATACATTTTGTTTCTTTAGTTGTATGCTTTCTTAAAATATTCACATGATCTTCATCGTTTGAATCATCTGTATCAAACTTTAAATCAGAAGTAGCTTTACGTAATTTTGTTATAAAGTCCAAATTTTGTTCCACATATTTATTTTCACAACTAGATTTGTTCGGAGTGGAAGATTTACTATTATTAGTAAAATTATTTGTAGTCTTATATTCATAATCAGTGAGTAATGCATCTATATTCTCGATGCATTTTTTTCCATCAGGATCATTTATTAATCTATTGTATATTTCAGAACTCTCATCCATATTAATTATATTATTTTCTATGATATCCTTTTCACTGTAGTTAGTTTTCATAAATATATCCATATCATTCTGTAATTCTGTCAAATTAGGAATAACAAATGTTTCATTTCCTGGTAAATGATTTTTCATATTTTTTTCATTGTATTTGACACCATCGTTTAGTTTTTTATTGTTAGGGCTTATATTTTGCTTAATCTCATGAATATCTGATTTTTTATCTTTTTGATATTCATTTACATTTTGTATTACTTCAATGGGCCTTTCATATTGTTGCCGATCAATATTTCGATTCTGATTTTCTGAAGATTCTGAAAAAACATCTCCCCATACTTTACCAAACTCAAAATTTTCTTTTTTATCCCATACGTTGGGTATTTTATCATGTGGTAAAATATCTACAGAAATATTATCACCACCTATTTTATACAGGACGTTTTTGAACTTAAATAGTTCTTTACTGTCATTAATAAAAGTAATTGCGGCTCCATAAGTACCATAACGACCTGCTCTGCCAATTCTGTGCAAGTATGTTGCATGTGATAAAGGAACTTCTAAATTTATAACTAAATTCACATTTTCTACATCAACTCCACGAGCTGTTAGATCTGTTGTAACAAGAATTCGACATTGAAATGATTTAAGTTTACTTAAAATTGCTAAACGTGTCACTTGGCTATGATCAGAAGATAAATATTCGCAGGGCCAGTTATGTTTTATCAAAGAAACATATACCTGTTCTGCATTAGATTTTGTATTTGAAAACACTACGCATTGCTTGAAAGATATTTGACTTAGTATGCGAATTAATTCAGCAATATTAAGAGGGTCATTAGCTGCAGGATGAACCGTCGTAATAAATTGCTTCACTCCGAGAAGAACAGGCACATCATATTGTGGTGAAATTGTGGAAGGTTGTTTCATAAAAACTTTAATAAATTTTGCAAACTCTGAAGAATATGTTGCACTTGATGCAATTATTTGCTTCTTGCTTGGTAAACAAGAGTAAATATATTTTATATCATCTATAAATGTTTCGTTTATTAAAACATCGGCTTCATCCAAGATCAGTAGTTTTATATTATTGGGATTTAGCACCCTATTCACTAGCAAATGTTTTACTCTACCAGGAGCTCCAACTGCAATATGGCAACCTTTTAATTTATTTCGATCAGTGCTCATAGGCAAACCTCCAATAAAAGCTTCAGTTTTCAAATCTAAAAAATAACAATACCACTTACATATTTTATAATTATATAAAAGTATATGTTTTTCCAAAGTTCTAATCACATAGTTCAGCATTTATAGTAATTAGGCATTTCAATAATATGAAAAGGAGCCTCTAAATTGAATATTACAGTACAATGCAGAAAAGTTCAATATGTTAAAATAAATTTATTTTTATATAAAAACACATTGAGATCTGCATGCAGCAGTCACAAAATTTCTACACCATAAGGCATATTATATTCAAAATGTAATTTGCATTCAGACAAATCAACCAGCTTTATGAATATTATACTTTGGCATAAGGATGTTAATAAACTAAAATAATTAAGAAGAAACAGTTAAATATAATCAACATATAGCAAACACCCAATTTTGAATAACCATATAAACCAAATGGGATCCATTGTTGAATTGTATATCGTTTAATAATATAATGCATTATAAAAAAATTATAAAACACAGATTTGTATTCAATAAACACTACAAAAAAAACTGAGTGTAAAGGTGAAAATTTGACAATCTCTTATAGTTCATCAATGATGGGCACAAAGAGAATCTAATAACTAAGCCATTTTCAGTGTTTGATTATATATCTAAAACATACTTTTTATTTTCACTCCAATATCTTGCAACAATTGTTGAGTTTGAACAGCAATCTCCCTCGTAGGTGATAAAATCAAAGCTTGCAGTTCGTCGACTTCAGTTTTAACTGTTTCTAAGCATATGCATCCAAACACCAAAGTTTTTCCTGTACCAGATTTTGCTTGTACAACTAAATCTGTTCGAAGAAAGTAATCTGAATAGGTGTCTTTCACACTTGAATGATCATAATTGTTAATTTTGATATGTAATTCAAATATATCACATATAAGAGTTATACATCTGCGCTGTTGTATGCCTAAGGATAATGTTTTGCTATTGCATAAAAAGAGGTAAATTCATTCAGCAACTTTTTTTTGCAAATACAAGAATTTCCATTTATATATAGAATGCAAGATGTATTCAATTTGCATTACTTCAATCATGGTTTTAACTCACCAAATAAACTACGGACAATATGACATATATGGTCAAAAGGCACAGTGGCCTTAATTGAAAACTTTTAATTTCCTATACTGTATAACATAACAAAAGCCATAATAGCAAACCAATCTGATGTTGAGCATCATTGTCAAAGCCTACAAAGTTTATTTTGGGGGTTGTTAGCTCATGTTTTTTAAGTATTTATTTGTAATTATTGAGGAGTTATTTGTAATCCATCAAAATAAACTTATGCCAGTACTAATGATTTGGATCAATTTAAACGCAGTAATCTAATGTATGGTAAAATTTTGATTATTCATAATAGACATAATGGATTAGTACTATTACACATCAACCACAGGGTAGTTCAGTCAAGGCCAAGAAAAAAGAAAATTGTAACCTCTCCATGAGGATTGACTTGTAGCTTCTACTCTACTTCAAAATACGGACTAACAGATCTATCAGTAAACAGAAGTTTTCTGCATAAAGCTCTTTTCCCATTCTGAGCCCAGCGAGATGTACAACTTGTTCCCTTTGAGCTTATTGGTCAAATACTGATGTCCCAAAAAAGTCCAATCAATTTATTTATTACAAATTAGCATCTCAATATGTCCTTACCTATATATCTTTTTTTATTCAAAATGATATAGAAAAAATATGCTTTTTTTTAAGTTGCAAATTATTTCATATCTAAGTTAGTCCAGTACTTGAAAAGTTCTAATAGTTGAAACAAATGTGAGACGACATAAGCAATTCTATTAAAATTTGTCTAGGTAATATATTTAATAGAAAATAATATTAGTCAAATATAAACATTATTTACCAAAACCACAAAGCCCGATAGGTATAGCTTTGCACTGGATAGGAGAAGGTACTTCAAAACCACATGCATGTAAACCTTCAAGAACTTTAGGATTTAATCCAAGTTCTTCGAAGGAACATTTTTCCAATAAAACATCTGCTGTTCTCTGTTCCAATGAAGAAGGATTATCGGCAGACATTTCGCAAACTTAAAAAAATAAACCAATTACTTATAACTTATTATTATATTTATTACTTATAATCACTGTTCGAATACTAGAAAGGTAGGTTAGTTAAGATATTTTGATAAAAGCAACAAAAATCTCAAGTCAACTCTTAATTTTCAAAATACAAATTCAAATGATATTTTGTCAATGCGCAAAATGTCACTGAACATCAGAAGATTTATAAAATAATTACTTCACAATCATGTATACAGTTTTACATTCAAAGTGTGACAGTTAGCGCAATGCTTATTTATGTATGATGCAGTATGCAGTATGCAGTCATAGATAAAGGTGCCGCCACACCTAGCGAATGAGCGCAAACGAACTAGACGCATGGCCGGTAATCTCCGAACAAATGTAGATTACCTTGTTCTGAAATGAATTGGTATTCGAATAGATCGAAGGATGGTGCTACGATTCCCAATTTCATTGATCTAACAAATAGCTTGATCTACATTGATTTGATCGGCCATTTTCTATAAGTTGTCATCGCGTATTGTAGTTGAGATGTGTTATATTTGTTTTTCTGTGATTGTTCATATATAATTATATTTTGGTAAATACTTTTTTCATTTATCATTAAGTTAAAATGGTAAAGTGTAATGTGCCAAATTGTTATAACTCCAAATATAATAAAAATGCATGTCTTTCCGGCATCTAATTATCAGGTAAGTATATAATGATGTATTATGCATATAATGAATATGTATCATGAAAATACTATTAAAATGTTATATATTATGTATATATATATATATGAGTGAGTTCTTGAGGGCGATACATCAAACAAAGAAAAGCCAAAGATTTATAAAATAATCTTTATTTCCAACCGTTATATATATATATATATATATATATATATGAGTGAGTTCTTGAGGGCGATACATCAAACAAAGAAAAGGCAAAGACTCATATATTTCAACATCAAAATTAACTACTGAATCATATATATATATATATATATATATATATATATTAAAATTTGTAAAAAGATGCTTTCAATTTGGATGCAGAGGGCGAATAATCCTTTAATGGATGACCTAACTCTTCGGTTTGTGGCACAAGACAAAGATAATTTGAAATCGAAACCAATTAGAAGTGTCTCCTTTACGGCAATAACAGAATCAAGTCACTGGAGAATGCTCTCATACAGAACCAGAAGAACAATCTGCAACTCCAAGGACAAGGACAAGTAATTATAACTCTAAATACTTCAATACAATTTGCAAAAAATATTAATAAATGAATCTTATGTTCTTAGTTAGGAGATGAAAGCCTAAAAACCTTGAAAAAGATTTTTGCAGCAACCCTGAGATTGTCAAGTGCAGGTTAAAAGTCACTTATTCTGACTCCAGTTTTTCGCAAAGGTATTTTTTCATAATAATTAACATGATAATAATATCTTTATTAATATGATAACAATATATTCAATAGAAGTCCTTGGTGGTAGCTGCAAATTGCCTCAGAATGCAGTCATAAAATATATCCAGAAGATATATGATACATCAAATTTTGTTTCGGGATTAAAAAGGATTAACAAACAATGCCAAAATTTAAAGGATAAATTCCAACAGAGTATACAATGTTCTGAGAAGTTTTCAAATATTCCGGAAACTTAAAATGTAAGGGCAAGAATTTTGATATTGTCTCAATTAAGAGAGCATACTCAAAGATCAGACAGTTTATAAAGCGCAAGGGCTTATTTATAGTTTTAAATAAACCTCCTTGCAATAAAAACTGGATTAAAACGATAGATAGGTTTCAACTACAATTGGTATAAATTAAAAGTAGTACAGGGTTTTGGTTACTTACGTTTAAAAAAACACTTATACAGAAACAATTCAAAGATTTCGTCGAATATAACTTTATTAATGATTGATTAGATAGCAAAATAACTATTAAATGGAGAGATAACAAACAAGAATGTCTCGTAAATGAGTTTTAATCATAGGAATTTAGTTTTATCTCAATTTGGATATCAATATATATATATATATATATATATATATATATATATATATATATACTCTTCTTTTATCTATGTATATATATATATATGAAGTATTCATTCTTTTTTAAAAATGTGCTGTTCTTTTTATCCTTTTAAATTATTGCATTACTTGTCATTCCTTCTAAATTTGTCATTCCATCGTCAATACTCCTGCGCTTTTCACTTCTTAGTTTTTAATATATTATTATTAGTCATTAAGTAACTAATATGAATAAGTTATTTATCTTCAATTTGTAGTACTTTAAAAATATGTCTGTAATATACTTTAATTAATAGTAGTCAGTTATTTCTGTTTAGTTTATAATTCTTCAAAAATATGTCTGTGATAAATTTGAAAATATATTTTGTATTTCGTATGTTTTGTTCTTATTTCAAATATTAAATTTTTTTCAGATTTTTTGGCTATATTGATTATATGTACTAATGTAGAAGTAATACCAGGGGTTAATTTACATACTGTATGTACATGTGCTGCCATGTTGTGATCTATTCGTAAATTAAAATGAGTGTAACGTCAAATCGCCCGAGATAGCGATCTATTTATGCTTATTTATCTAAGACTAGACGTTTGATATGTTTGATATGCGCGTGATTCGCTTTTGTTTAAAATTTTTAATCTGCGCTTATTATTATTATTATTCATGTGTTCGTTCGTGTTTGTTCGTTAGGTGTGGTCGCACCTTAATTTATCGAGCGCAGCGCAACTTCGAGCAGTCGACTCCCGAGTGGAAAGAGAAAAATTATTTAAAGTGATCAAATTCACAAAATTTGTCTATAACAGCAATATCTTGTAATAAGCACAACATAAACTAATGCAAGACTGCACATTTTAACATCAAAAAAGAAAAATGTTATTTATATTCGTGGTAACGAACAATTTTCTTTCATGTGTCGCCCCGTTCTGGTACGCACAGTCTTGATTCTTGCTTGTTCATGTTCGTTCGTGAACGCACCTTTAGGTGCGTCCACACCTAACGAACGAACACGAACGAACATGTCGAACAAGAAAATACAAAGAAGAACGAACAGGAACACGAACGAACGCGAAAAATTTCAAACGAACTTGAACAAGCAGTTAAAAGCAGTGAGCGCTTGAATTTTCGTTGTTCGTAGATGTTCCGTGAAACGTCAGTTTTATTATTGATATGGATGTAAGCTTTAATCATACGGCATTTTCACTGGTTTTTGTGTGATTTTTGTTCGTGTATATTTTGCAAATATACTGTAAATAAATTATTCAATTAATTTCACTCAGTTTTTGTATTTAATATTTATATTTTGAGTCGTTTCCTTTCCTCAGCATTCATATTCGGAGCAAGCTGAACATTCCAGGTTTGAGATAACTATACTCAATTTTCATACTCTCATCCTCAACATATATGTTGAATGTCTATGTATGATAACAAGTTTAATATTTACTTGTAAAGACTGCAATTTCTTCTTTACTGCAGCTTCTGACATCCCAAACGTTTTGCCTACACTTTCCCAAGCATCGTTTTTTTTCTAATAATTTTATAAAAAGGGTCTTTAGTCTCCCATATTATAGGAAACTTTTCTATTTCATTTATGAATGATAAAATTACGTCATTTGACCATTCCATAATTTATTCAAAATTTTCAAACTGTACACAATAATTAAAAGTATATATTATTAAAATTTTCAAACTGTACACAAAAGTAAATATTATTAAATTATTAACATTATTATTAAATTATTAAAAAATTATTATTAAATTATTAAAATTATTAAAACAAAAATGTTCGTTTGCGTTCGTTGAGACGTCCACACTGCACATACGAGTTCAAACATGAACAAACAATTCCCTTTGATGTACCGACAAGTTGCGGAACATTGCTCGCCATGTTTGTTTATGTTCGTTCGTGATCGTCGTGGCGTCCACACTATGCTGTTGCCGTTCGTTCTGGTACGTTCTTTTATGTTCGTTCGTGTTTGTTCGTTAGGTGTGGACGCACCTTTTAGTGTTTTCTCGAATAATATATGAATAACGTCGAACTGTCTAATTTCAAATAGGTAAACAATTTTGAATAATATATATATGAACTTTAAAAATTAAAAACCTTCAAAACGGCTGTGATGATAACGGAAAATTCATAATTAACAATAGAATGAAATTAATTGAAAACAAGTAATTTTATTTAGTTTTCAAAAAGTAGGGTTATATAAAATAAATGTAGAAAAATACTTACATCATACATACAATTTATAATGAATGATATTACTCGAAACATTCATCAATTTAAAAAAAAATGGCTACTTATATTAATTATTTATTTGATTAAAAATTTCAGTCTTTTTCCAAAACATTATCATTATGTCTAATGGAGAAACGGAATGTGCATTAAGAGCTTGTCGCTTACTACAATCAAATAGTGCAGATTCTGCTGAATTAATCAGATTATACCTAGATGAAGCTATAAAACAAAAGTATGGTTCTCACAAAACCCTTACTAATGCCTTAAAGAAAGAAGTGGGTACATCAGTAACAATTCATATCTGAAATAAACATACAATGATTTTTTACTATTTTAACTTAAAGATTTTAGATGAAGAGCAAAAAGTTTGTGGCTTAATTACGGCCTGTGATACAGATATAATAACATCACATGATGATTCAATGGTCGAGGGACTTAAAAATTTGCTGCAGGATGATCTCACTTGTATAATCTGCAGGTATTTCATATGAAAATTGTCATTTTAAGGAAGGTTTTTTATGTTGCAAGATATTTGAAACAATAAATTTTTAACTTGATATTTTGAAGGGTGATTATGTACATTTTTTAATGCTTATGTACAACATCAGTATATACCTTATGTATAAAATGTATTTTTATTATAAATATGCTTGTATTTATTTTATATATTTATTGGTTAACTTTTTCAGTAATAGTATGTAATAAATAAATGATTTCAGATATTTATCAATGCTCGTCCACATTTTATTTTTGCTTTCAACATTATTCAGTTTTGAGATATTTGTTACTCAATCTTGTTTTTTTAATTTGTTGTACTTTTTTTCAAAGAGACTTAGCTTTTGTTTTTGCCTTTATAATATTTTTATTACATTTTAATCACATATATGATTTTAGGGGGATGGATGTAACTGCAGGCAATAGACTTGTGGAGTGTTCAGAATGTCATTCACTTTATCATCAAGAATGTCACAGACCGCACATTCCCGAAAATGATGTAAATGATCCTGATATTTGTTGGAGTTGTTCAGAGTGCAAAGTAATTCATTGATTTCAAATGATACTTTACTTTTTTTAAACAAATTATTTAATTTCTATTTTTATTTTAAGATTGAAACTTCTACTTCTGTACAAAAATCCTATAAAGACAGATCTAAGGAATCATCAAAATCACCTGCTTCCAGTTCAGGATATACCAAATTATACAGTGGAAGCAGTTCTAAATCAAAAAGTGAATCTTCCACTAAATCTTCTAGTAGTAGCCCTACAGTATCTTCTTCAAAAATAACACCACATATAAAAATCCTAACGCCTGATAAACATGCTCAAAATCTTAAAAGAAAGGCATCAAAACAAGGTGAATCAAAAAAAAAACATTAAATATCATTAATGTTAATTATATATCATTAAAATAAATCATGTCATACGTAATTAATGATTTGTACAAGCAAACAGTTTTATTGATTTTGAAGATTTTTCTTCTATTTGTAAAGTATAAAGAGTAAATTCAATATTTTATTTAAAAATAACTTAAACAGCTTTAAGGCACCCAACTCATTTTCTATAAATGATAACAACTCTCTTTTGAGATGTTGAGAACTAGCCTTTTGTGAAAAAAAAACAGCTTTTTTCCAAAAAGATTTTACTGGTGCTTGTTGCATAGCTGTTAGCTGACTGTATGAACATTGTTATAATTAAAACAAGGTATTGGTAATAAAATAGAGTTGTTTATATGATTTTGGCACTTTTTAGTCCACATTAGTATTTTTTAATTATTAAATATAAACAACGATATAAATTAGAAAAATTAATATTATTTATTAGTTATTACATATAGGCATTATTATTCCATATTTCCAACCATCATTATAATCTATGATTCCTTATTTTTCATTTAATCCTTATTCATTTTTTCTCTTGTTACTATGGCTGCTACTTTTTGACTTATTCGCTTACAGCCAGTTTTTGAGAAGATAGGTTTATCATCTGGCCCATATGTTACAAAACTCAATACCTCCCTAAATTATTAATAGTTTTATATAACATTTCTTTCCAACATGAAATACTGTGAAATTATTTCAAAAACTCACTCAATATATTCTTCCTGAGGAGAAATGATTCCCAGATTCAAAAACTCATCCTTGATGCACATTTCCACATGCCTTCTTTCCAGGGGGAAAAAAGGTATGTAATGATCTATGAGTCCACTTTTAATATTTGAAGAATATTTAAAACCCCCTGAAATTGTAATTAGAATTTAAATTATGTTCTTAGTACTTTTATTATATATTACAATGCATATAATCAAAAACAAATATAATATTAACAAACAATAAAATCATATTTCAATTCTACAAAATTGCGCATTTGCAAGGTTTGGGTAATATAATAGCTTAATTTTATAAAGTTGTGTGAATTTATTGAATGCCTTCATTCAAATACCCATCAAATATCTATAGTCATTTTATTAAGGCAACACAATGATGTGATCCACTAATTTAACAATTTCAATAATTTATATTAAATTGAGCTCACTGAAGGTAGACCCATTACCACTTAACGTTAGAAGGATGGCCAGTAAAACTATGGAAATCCATATTTTAAAAACACCAATATTTTTGTCCTTAAGTGTCGTATCCATAAAGGAATCATCATTCAGAGTAGTAAAATATACACAAATAGCTTTCATTTATAATCCTCAAAATATAATTTTATGCCCATTTCTCTGCGAACTCAACATCTAATGAATGCGCATTATAAACGAACAAATGTATTTTTAAAAATTTAAAACTTTTGTTTAGAAAAAATATCAATAATAAAATGTTTCAGATTCTAAAAATTTTTAAATATTGTCAATATTTTGATAGATTCGAAAATTGTTCAATTTTATTATATTTTTAAAAACCATGAACATTAATTAGTTAAAATAAAGATCTTCACAAACATTAGTTTATTTATAGACTCATGAACGCACATACACACATGAATTCAAAAAAGCAAATTGAAAACTAAAACTTTGAGTAAATCCTTGCTAAAAATATTAAGTATCCTAATATTTTTTAGTCTAGGTTTTTGTACTCCGTCTTGAAGTTTGCTCTTGAAATATATTTATTTATTATCACTATAAATAATATAGAAACATTATCGCCACAAAAAATGTAATTTCTTGAAATTTCTGAGCAATCAAAATTTTCAAATTTAAATAAAAAGACTATCTAGTTGAAACTGGCATTTTGCCTTAAGACAACTTCCCGAAATTCGTAATAATTCATTTAATCAGCCGAAATTGAGATTTAGGTACTTACAATAAAATTTTCAACTGTTTATTTCGTAAATAAAGTTTTCGCTTTCACTTAAATCTAAATACTGCGATTTCCGATTGATATTTCTCAATCACATTTAAACTATCTGTAATTATATTAATTATAGTGCGCAGACACGTGCTTGAATATCCTAAAATTGAAGCTTATTTTTCCAAATTTTAATGAATTTATATAATTCAGCCAATAAAGTTCGTGCCACGATACTAGTTCGCGGTGGACGCCTGAACTAATTAACTGATTTTAAATTTTATTTGTTCACCGCGTGCATTTATATCCAAATTAGGTGATAAGCTGTATTCAATATTAGAAATATATAATTTTTGCATACTTCAAAAAGTTTTGAGTTTTGAACTGAAAACAAAATATTGTTTCTATGAACATCCTCTGCGTTAAATTAATTATTTCCAGTTGTGCTGATTGGATCAGTATTTTTTTTTATTGTACCATATTGGAGCCAACTTTATAACAATTCAAGAAAAAATGCAATTTTCTTAACAATAAATACCCTTGAGTGCTTATAAAGGTTAAAAAAAAAACATTTTTTTTTTACTCTGCTACGTGTTTTTTTCTTTTTTTCTCTGCTATGTTTTTTTTCAATCGATTGAATTTGGGGAAAGGTTGAAAAATCTTTGTAAATATTTAAGGGTTGTTATTGCTAAGAAATTTGCAAAAAGATTGTTTTTAAATTATTATAAAAAGGACTTCAATATAAGTATAATAATAAAAAAAAGAATTCTGATGCGATCGGCACAACTGGAGATAATGAATTTAACGCAGAGGTTGTTCGCAAATTGAGCAAACCAGCTATTTCAATCATAAAATTTCGTTTTTTTTATCATAATCCTAAAATACGTTTCAAATAATTGTACGTATATCTTTAAAATCATACAATTCGAAAATGTTATATTTTAATTTCAAAATTAATACATGGAACTCTTTTTACTTCAAGATACTATTTATTAACTTCCCGAAGGAGAAGTTTATGTTTTCATAAAAAAAATCCGATTCGCTAATTTGATTTTTTGCCGTAAGTCGACGTTTTCTCGAAAACGGCTGGGCCGATTTCAAAAATTTAAAAGCCATTAGATGTATCTCGACGAGGACTATCGTTTTTCAGTTTTGTGGTACGATCGGCCAGACGTTTCTTTATAAATAGCAGAAAAGTGAAAATTTTTTCGTCCACGTTTTAGCCCGCTATTCTGAACCGATTATGAAAATTCAAAAACCGTTCGAAAGATATTGATTGGGAATCGTGCTGATTAGTTTTTGGTAAAGATCGGCCGGGCCATTTTCTTGTAATAAAGTGTTAAAAAAATTTTTGACGGTAGATACTATAGTCTTCTAGATCATACTAAAAACTTTGAAAATCCGTCAAAGTTTGCAAAAATTGGTATCGTTTTTTTGGCATTTGTCAAAATTAGACCTTTCATCGACGTTTTCTCAACAACGCCCGAACTGATTACAGAAATTTAAAAGCTATTGATGTATTTCGATGAGGACTTTCGTTTGTCAGCTTTGTGCGATGATCTGCAAAGCCGTTTCTTTGTAATTTGAAAAACAGTGTTTTTCAAATTACAAAGAAACTTTCGTCCACATTTAAGCTCATCCTACCGAACCGATTTTAAAAATCAAAAACTGTTCGAAAGATATTGGTTGGGAATGGTACTGATTAGTTTTAAGTGAAAATCTACCGAGTCGTTTTTTTGTATTAACTGTTGAAAAAAAAATTTAAGCCGATTTTTATAGATTTTTTTTTAGCGATATATATCATGGTCTTATAGAACTTATTGTAATATTACGGTCTTACGACAAGTAGTTTAATTTTAAAAATGCATCAAAGTTTAGACCATTTACTTGGTATAACAATATAGTACTTGGTCTTAATAAACATACTAAACCATTAAAATCCTACGGAAACTGGTTCAAATATAATAATTGCTGGTTATTGAAAAGTTGCTTGTTAAAAATACTCTGAGTTAACGTGTTCATTCATTACACAATTATGTGTAATAAATCCACTCATAAATTAATTTATTTTTTATTAATTAAGTCGATTATTTACACATATCGGGAAGTTCATGTAACCAAATACAAACTAAATTAACCAATACCAACTAGTTTTTATCAAGGGTTGTCCGTCCCCATCCTTTTATTTTGGAATCAATTTTTCTTAAATTTTTAATCAATGTTCACAATATTATATTAAAAAATGCACACAACTCTAAATTTTCACCCTCCTTCCACAGATCTCTAATTCATAATAGCCATTTTAGTAATCGAATAATAATCTGAATTTTAAATGACATTTTTCTGACTTAGTGCAATAATTTTACTTTAAAAAAAACAATGAATGCAATGCATGCGAAAAATGCAGTCACATCATCAAGGGGACGCTATCACACATAGTTTTTTATATAATTTCTAAGACAAACTGTAAAAAGAGTTTAAAAAAAAAGGAAATGAGCATATAAATATCATTCTGCCTTAATATTTTAAAAATATCAATTTCATTGAGTATTTATATTGAGAGGCCTGGTGTATCAAGTGAAGTAAAATATGTTGTACATATTTCATAAAACTTATTGGCAAAAGCCGGTTGATTCATCATATCATTTTTTTTTTTTTTTTTTGATTTTTGCTGTTAATCATGTGATATATGTTCTTGTTGAGATTTTCTATCGATTCATATACAAGCATCTAAGAAGACATTGATAAAATTTTTGATCTTCATCACATAATTTGTATCAGTATAATATATTAAAATCAAACAAAGAAGATATACAGGAAGAAAACATTAATGCAATTTGAATAATACGGACACTCACAATTAAATGGAAACAAATTAATTGCAGGTAGTAAATGTTCACCAGGCCAGCTCTATTTAATAATCCAAATAAACTAATAAGGTATTCACCTTCTTCTTCAAAAGCGCCTTTAATAACAAGTGGCTCAAAATGAGAAAAGCTTTGTTTTCTCTCTTTCCAACCGTCGTTCCATAACTTAATCAAATGGAATGTTATTTCTTTAGTTCCTTTGTTAGATAAGAAAATAAAAATAGATTTCCTAAAATATAATTAAATTTAGAATGTTAATATAGTGAAATTATTATCAACTTACCGGAAATCCAATCCATCAATATGAGCATTGTAATCTAAAAATGGTTTCAAGGCATCAAGAACTCCAACAGGCATTTTGTCAACTTCAAAAAAATAAATAAAGATTTATCACATGCTTCACAGCTGATTAATATCAGATACTAATTTTTCCTATAAAACATATCAATAATAATCACATAATTATAGTATAGATCATTTATATTTTCATACCTTATATTCGTCAACTTTACTTTGCAGAGGAAAATGTAATCCGCCATTGTAACTATGCACAAATTTGCTCTTTTCTCCATATCTGTACAAACTATTAGCTATAAATTGAGATACATAATTTTTACCACTTCCAGGAGTGCCATGAAAGCTTAATGTCAGTGGTTTCTTTGGAGATGATGATGATATATGGCCTTGTATGGCAGGTACAACAGTATCGAGAACAAGATGCTGCCCATAAACGTGATGTGTTAGAGAAGTATAAAGTTCTAAAAAAATTATTTCAATAAATCTGGTGAATCAGATAATACAAAAAATGCTGTTAAATATACTTTTAATATCATAGGGAATAGAATAACTGTTACAGCATTCTGCATATTTACAGTATGTATTATCTTTTAACATATCAAAAGAGTTATAGAATATCGCACTTCCAGCCATAGCAGCTATTCCTCAAAAATAGTCCCTGTTATTGGTTCTATGCATTCTATATTTAATAATAACAATAGTAATAAATACAAAACAATAAGTTTTTTATGAAGCATTTCAATTTATCTTTTAAAATAAATAACTCAATTTCTACAAGCCATAAAAATATTTAATTTTGCGCAGCGGCACATGATTTATAATTTTTGTAAACATAAGATGAGAGGAAGTCAAAATATACACATTGTATTTTGTGGCATAACCTAAAAATAAGCAAGTACTTTTTGACATTGACATTTCCTTGACATTTTCCCTACGCCCATTTGACATACCCATAGGTGGTAACATGGCCGGTAATATCGGAACAAAACGTCTGTAACACCGAGTTTAGTTAGAGCCCCTGCCGCCGGTCGCGCTTGTTTTTTTTTTTTTATTTTTTTTCAACTTGGAAATCGAATTTGACATATGACAGATACTTAAATTAAACATGGCGTCCATTGTAATAAATTTTTCATGGAGAGATAACCTAGACAATATAATAAATGCTGTTAGAGTAAAAAACAAATAAGCTGTCGAAGTGCATTGTTTAACGAAGAAGAAATACCAAGAAAAATGCATGTATTATGTAGTTCCAGCGAGAAACGACGAAGTAAAAGTAAAATAAAGTAATAATATTTGCCGGCTTTCAATCTAAGTGAGTACTTTTATTAATATGCATACTTCGAATTACTTTCATTTGATTGTACTATTCTGATATGATTTTTCATTACAGTTTAATAATTCAGAAATAATTGAGACATTTAACTATATCAATACTAGAAATTTTAAGGTTATAAATAGACAGAGAGAATTCCTGTCAGCTCTCTGAAAGGTATGTTATTAAATAACTAAATATAAATTAATCTTGTTCTAATAATGTAGGATCATAACTAATAATTCTACATCGATTTTTTCAGCAGTATAAAAGGAAAATACGTTCAAATGTAAAATGTTTAGACGGTTTACTAAACACATTCACAAGTGTACAAGTATTGATATGAGATGAATGAATACACAGGGAAAAAACAATAAGAATGAAGTCTGAAATGTGCTGAAATCTTTGCTGATCTCCCACTAATATTGAACAGTACGACTCGTAATTATATATTAAGTCAGTTTGGAGAAACATCTAAAAACACTAATGATATAATCGTAAGTGAAAGGAAATTCTCAATAAATGGTGAAATTCTAGCTAGTGCAAAGGTTAATTTAGGTTGGCTATGTCACAGGAAAAGTTTTTAAGTATTAATAATTTCATTTTGATATTACAAGAAATATTATTATCTGTTGGTTTATGATGATAAAGGGAATCACATTGTATAGATTTTCAGGAACTGTCAAATGACAGGCAAAGTATAATCATGATTAATGATAAAATTCTAAAAAGCAAAGGGATAAAACACCCTTAATGTGCACTTGCTTATTGCATTTGACTATTCTGAAAGAGATGTCAATAGCTTTACTCTAAAATGTCTTATTGTAGATGCTATAAAAAAATATTAAGTACTGTTATAATAATATCAATGATTGTTGTTTTTCTTTAAGACAATGATAATAATGACTTTTGAACAAACATTTGAATGCACATAACAATAGCGCAGAAAAGATTCCCAAATAGAGACTGTACATCATAGATATTATGTAACTTAATGTTAATCAAAATAAATATATATGTAAATAGATATATATATATATATATATATATATATATATATTGGTTATATATTGATCTGAATCAATATCAATCAAAAGAATTGTGGTTATATATGTATATGTATATATAAATAATATATCATTCATGTACATTTCTATTCTTTTTGTGCTCAGCTTGAAAGGGTGATATGCTAAAATGATATTACACACACACATATATATATATATATATATATGTATATATATATATATGTATATATATATATATATATATATATTTGTATATAATATATATACATTGTGGATAGCGTGTACATTTAAGTACATTTTTATGCTTTTCGCACATAGTTTTTACAGCTTACTACCATTATTATAATCATATAAATGGTATATATATATATATATATATATATATACATGTGGATAATGTGTATATTTATGTACATTTTTTGCTATGTGTGCTTTGTTTATAAAGAGAACTATGTAGATATAATGTAGAATGTTTTTGGGAAAAATAAATGCTTCAAAATTTTTTTTTTTCAATTTTCTTTTTTTAAATTTTGAATTAAAA
>NW_020539726.1:3025230-3069055 GCF_003426905.1 Ctenocephalides felis | reverse complement strand
AAAGCGTCGACGAAAAATTGTATCCATACATATACACATACTATACACACACATACATGCATTTTGAAGAGTGTTCTAAAAACTTCAAAAACGTAATGATATGCAAAATATATCAATTTCGATTTTGAAACGTGTACTATAACTTATCCTAAGAGAAGTTAAAATAATTTTTTTTTTATGTTTATAGAGGTTTATGCATTAAAAAACATATTAATATATCTTTGGTCTATGACCCACTCATCATAGATTTTAAAATTCATAAAGTTCCTGTTGGGCCGCATCAAAATTTTAACATTATAACGTAACAATTTCAAAATTTGCTAAATCTGAAAAGTCATTAACAGTCATTAATTATTAAGACTATTTCTCATGCATTTGGAAAGTTTATACAACTTGGTTTAAGCCAGGTGACACTTACAAACAGTTTTTTTTTATTTCATAAGATTATGAAATCATTTGTCTATATAATTATATTTCCAATGTTAGTTACATTATCGCAAGATAATTAAATATGTTTCATAAGAATAATTTCCTCGCAATCATGGTATATTATAAAACCATATCAGCCCTTTTTAGTTGTGTAACAAAATCGTGTAAAATGTGTTAAAGGGTTAAAAAAAGACATTTTTCATGTTGTATACAAAGAAGTAACGACAGTCTATGACCTACAAAATCAGCAAACAATTTTCCAAAGTTGAAACAATTAGTTCGCTACACACCCTTACTTCAATCAATCAAATTGTGTCAATGTCCCGGCTTTGTATTGATACCCTAATCTGTTATGAATTAGATTGTGAGTCCCCTTTTCCCTATAAAGTAAACTTCACGAACTTCTTTGGTATGTTCTAAAGATAAGACAATTACCCAAGGGACCCGGAACTTAATATTTATGTTCTGTTACGTAAACAATGATGTCAGAAATATATCTGAAAAACTTCTTTTTAAATATGTTACGAATAATAATGGAATAATAGAATGCAATTGTTCTTAAAATTCAAAAAAGCGTTTAGCTAATAATAAAGGATTATTTAGCATATATTACTATACTTTATATGGTCTAAGCCAATATGAGTAGAATCACGTAATTTTTTTTCGATATCTTTTATGGTTACGCCAAAAATTGAGTTTGAAAAAGGGGCCACTTTGGCAGAATTTCAATGATATCTCAGCCATAAGGTTAGATACAAAGTTGAATTTTGGTATATCGGATGCTTTCAAAATGGCCTTTAAAATGGCGTATAAATTATTCAAATATAAGGGTATGAGTCGATTATGTATGGCAATGCGCCCACACCCTTACGCGTCGTGACTATTATGTACTCGTCTGGCAGACCCTTGCCACCGTCAGAATGGGCTGGCTTTTTACATATGCTTTCTGAACAGTTAAAAGAATACACCCTCAATTGACAAGCGATAGTCCTCATTGAGACACATCAAATGGTTTTTAAATTTCTGAAATCGGTTCAGCGTTGATGAAAGGTCTAATTTTAACAAATTCCAAAAAAACGATAGTAATTTTTACAAACTTTGACGCATTTTTAAAGCTAAACGAGTTGTCGTAAAGCCAAAATTTTAGTATGATCTAGAAGACTATGGTATATACCGTCAAAAAATGATAATAAAAATCGTGAAAAAAAATTTTCAACACTTTATTACAAGAAAACGGGCCTGGCCGATCTCTCCACAAAACTCATCAACACGATTCCCAACCAATATCTTTCAAACGGTTTTTTGAATTTTTAAATCGATTCAGAACTGCGGGCTAAAACGTGGACAAAATTTTTTTGACTTTCTGCTATTTACAAAGAACAGTTAGGCTGATCGTCGCGCAAAATTGATAAACGCTACTCCTCATCGCGATACATCGAATGGCTTTTAAATTTTAAAATCGGTCCAGCCGTTTTTGAGAAAACGTCGATTTTCGGCAAAAAATCTGTTCACACACACACATACACACAACTACTTTTTCCAAATTTTGTCTCATTCGATACAGAATGGCTTGAAACGTCGAGAAAATATAAAATTAGCGAATCGGATTTTTTTATGAAGACATAAACTTCTTCTTTAGGAAGTTAAAAAATATTGCACTATTGTTATTCAGTAAATCTGGTATAGTACTTCAAATATGTATAAAGAATGCATTTATTTCGATAAAGTGCAAGTGTATCTTGAACGCACTCAGTATTATAAGCAAATGCTAAAACTATGCCTATGTCTACCGAATCTATGTACAGTATGGTAGATGGATGTACCGATTCATAAACTGAAGTTAAATTTTTGGGATAAATTGGGATTCATACTGAATTTGAGAGGTGTATGATTACAGAATCATGAAGTGTTATAATTTTATCTGATGCAAATACTGACAGACTGACAGAATATTTAAAATTATCTCTAATGCTTGTATATCAAAATTAATTGTATAACAAAATCTTACTATACAGCACAATTTGCTTGTAAAAAGTGGAAAGTTTAGAAATTTGTATAACAAAAGTTGCTATGCATAACTATTAAAATGGTAACCCTAAGTGAATTATAATTAATGATAATTCAATACGTACATAGAAGTGTACCAGAAGTTTAAAATTCTGCCAAAACTGCGAAGTAATGTTTAGAGCCAGTTTTGCAGTTCTTGTTGCGTTTAGTGGGTAATGAATTGAGCCTCACACATAGCGAGTAAATGCTTTTTCGTCGCCTATAAAAGGAAACTGGTATTTTGCCTTGAGGCAAGTTACATGAACTTCCCGATATATGTAAATAATCGACTTGATCAATAAAAATAAATTGTGAATAAAACTATTCCGGGTGGATTCATTACACATAATTGAGAACGAAAGAACGCGTCAACTCGGCGTATTTTCTAAAAGCAAATTTTCAAAAATCAATAATTTGTATAATTGAACCAGTTTCCTTAAGACTTTAATGGTTTAGTATGTTCATTAGAACCAAGTACTCTATCGTTATACCAAGTACATCGTCTAATTTTAATTTTAACAAACGTCAAAAAAACTACTCATTTTCTCAAACTTTGATGAGTTTTTAAGTACTTGTCGCAAGGCCGTAATATTTCAGTAAGTTCTATAAGACCATGATATATATCGCCAAAAAATCCATAAAAATCGGCTAAAAATTTTTTTCAACAGTTAATTACAAGAAAACGGATCGGTATATTTTCACCTAAAACTAATCAGTATTATTCTCAACTAATATCTTTCAAACAGTTTTTGATATTTTAAAATTGATTCGGTAGTATGAGCTTAAATGTGGACGAAAAGTTCAACACTTTTTTTCTAATTACACATGAACGGCTCGGCACAAAACTGATAGTCCTCATCGAGATGCATCAAATGGCTTTTAAATTTTTTAAATCGGTTCAGGCTTTTTTGAGAAAACTTCAATCAATGGTCTAATTTGGACAAATGGCAAAAAAACGATACTAATTTCTGCAAACTTTGACGAATTTTTAAAGTTAAACTAGTTGTGGTAGGGACGTAATATTCCATTATGATCTATAAGACTATAGTATCAACCGTCAAAAAAAATCATAAAAATCGTCGAGAAAACAATTAACTATTTTATTACAAGAAAACGGCCCGGCCAATCTTTACTAAAAACTAATCAGGGTCGATTTCCAAACAAAATTTTCGAACGGTTTTTGAATTACCACTATCGATTTAGAATTGCGGACTCAAACGTGGGCGAAAAATTTTTCAGTTTTCTGCGATTCACAAAGAAACGGCTCGGCCGATCGTCGCACAAATGAAAATGAAATCGGCAAAAAATCTGTTCACACATACTTTTCTAAATTTGGTCTCATTCGATTGAAACGTCGAGATTCACAAGAAACGGCTCGGCCGATCGTCGCACAAATGAAAATGAAATCGGCAAAAAATCTGTTCACACATACTTTCTAAATTTGGTCTCATTCGATTGAAACGTCGAGAAAACAAAATTAGCGAATCGAATCTCTGATGAAAACAAATGAAAACAAAATTCTCATTCGAGAAGTTAAAAATCAATCACATACAAATGCTTGTATGTACATTCTTGGCGATATGGCCAAGGTAATCAAAAAAAATTTTAATATTTAACGTTTAACACCCGATATCAACGTCGTAATAATCAAGATCATGGCTGATTACACATTTTTTTCTCTATTTTCAAATATTGGTGTTAAAAAATTTTTATCTTTACTAATTTTTGAGATATCGGTAGTGACCTTTTTTACCCGCGAACATTTAAGCTCCACTGTACCCTATATTTGTGCCAAATCTTTAAAACGGCATTATAGAGCTACTTCCAAAGACAAGGAAAATGAAGATTGGGTACAGCAGCTTTTAGTCAGTTCTTAGTACAATTTCTACCTCTTATATCATATATCCGGAATCGCTGGATATAACGTTCTGGAGAATCTGAGTGCAATAGAGCTTTACCATGCCGTTTAATAATACTAGGTCATTTGGAATAGTTATTGGTATTTTTAATTAATGTTATAAATACATATATATGCGTATCATTTACAAATTATCATTATACACAAAATACACAGTTAAAACTTCATGAAATAACAATTATTCCGGATTTGCGGATAATAGCTTAGTGACCATTGTGCTTTTTTACTTTGGATTAGTAACAAATTCATTCCGATATGCCAGTAACTTTTGTAACTATGAAACTAGTGGGGTGTATGGCATCGCGCCTTAAGGCAAATTGGTGAAACTTCCCGTACCGTAACGAAATGTTCGAGGAATACTGAATGTTTTCAAATAGATTATTATAAATATTGCAACATTGTCTAATATGTATAAGAATTATATAAACTGAATTGCAAAGTTGAAATTATTTGTTTAAAGTATATTAGAACTATAGTCAGAATTAAAAATAAAATCTGAATTATTTTTGATTTACAATTTTTTTTTTTGAAAAAAAAAATGAAAAAAATGTTGAGATTTTTTTCCAAAATCAATTATTTTGTTAAGACAAGCAGAAAGTGCTTTGAAGCATTTAAATTTACCGCTTAGTTCTCTCAAAAACTGCCATTTTTTGCACATTTATTTATTTTTATTTATTTATTTATTTAAATATATAGCCCACAGATTTCTCCAAGAGGACTCAAAAATACAATTATTTGACATAATGAATAACAATTAAAATATATACAAAATTACCATATATAGTTAGTAACATAAAATGCTAAGATAAAATTTCATATAATGCAGAATGTAACAATAATATTTATAAACAGAAAATAATGAGATATTTGAAAGAAAATAAAAAGATTAACTTGTGCAGATGGAGATTATTTGATTAGGTGAAGTGTTGTGAATGTCTATTTCATTATTAATTAAGTTAAAGTTAGAGGACATTAGTAAAATTGGCGAATTTAAGAGAGAATTAGATTTAGGGGTAGGATAATTGAAAAATAATTGTGAACGCGAAGATAGCCTTGGAACATTAAAGGATAGTTGATTGAGAATAAGAGGACAGTCTATAGAATTATTGCAAAGCTTAAATAAGAATATAATTGTACAGATAAATCGACGTGAGGCAAGGGAAGGAATACCAAATTCTTTTAGTAAAGTGTTGTGGTCACAGCCACGTTCAGGGTAAATTTATATGTTTTATAATAAAGGTATTTCAGAAATTTTCGCTGAACCTTCTCTATCGCATCAGAGTTGTTGATATGATGAGGATACCAAATAATCGAACCGTATTCTAATTTTGAACGTACAATAGAATAGTACATGCAAAGAAGTGCATTGGTAGACTTAAATTGTTTACAATTTCTTAGTATCAAACCTAAAGATTGATGTGCTCTATTACAAATATCAGTTACGTGAAAAACAAACCAGAATCAAATAGAACACCTAAATCGGAAATTTTATTACATCTATCAATGCTGGTGTTAGAAATTTTATAATCAAAAAGTATTGGAACGCGCTTATGTGTAAAACTAAGAATTTAGAATTTAGCTTCGTATCTTCGAAATGGCTGGGCAATAAACACATCTCCCAATCATTACCAATTGAATGTTTTTTAGATCATTCAAATCGGATGCTCCGTTCTCTAAAAAACTCGATTTTTATTTTCTGCACTCTTTGCTCTTTATCTCCGTAACTGCTGGACTTGCCTTTGCCAAAATCTAATCAGCTTATCTCCCTATCAATAGAAATATCGAATGTTTTTTAACCACTCAAATCGGTTGATCCGTGCGCCCAAAAACGTGACTGGAAATTTGTATCCATACATACGTACACACAGACACACATCTATTTTTTCTGAGGTATGCCAAAATGTTCAGAAACCTTCAAAACGTCGAGAAATGTAAAAATTTTCAATTTCGATTTTTGGCCCATTACAATAACTTACCCTACGGGAAGTTAAAAAATAGCAATTATTATAAATATTCATAGGTAATAATAACTATATGGTAATAAATAATAAAAATTGATACCAACTTTTTATAATATGATACGGTTTCCGTTAAAATCAGCTTTTGAATTGAAACGCAAGCTAATATTTATTGTTATATAAAATGAAGTCAACATAAGAACAATAAAATGGAAATGGAAAATGAAACTTCTGAAATCCTCATAATATGATATCAAATTATGTTATTTTCCTTTCCTTTAAATCTTTTTAAGTTTTGAACATCAATTATTTTGGAATATTAATCGATGTATATACGAACAACTTTTCCACTCGCGAATTGCAAAATCAGTACGTATTTTGCCGCCAAATCGGCGGCATCCGAGTGGAAAAGGTTAAATATGTATATATATATATATATATATATATATATATATATATATATTCACATGTTTAGTACTGTGTCAAGCATTGTAAGAGATAGTTGGTGTTTTTTGTTGTCAAAAATTAAATATAATTTGAATGAAATATTAAATAATGTATCAGTATATAATTTTTACTGTTTTGAAATTATACCCAAGATGAGGTATTCCATGGTCTCAAAACGTCTTTAATTATTAAGTAAAGTGTGTGTTAAAAATCTGTTGTATTGTTCATATTTAACATTTAATATTCGTTCCACTCATATCACAAAATTCTATAATATATATATATATATATATATATATATATATATATATATATATATATGAGAGAAACAGTCTTCAGGGCAATACATCAATTAAAAACTTGTATGAAATTATAACATTTTTATTGTTTCCATACGTTTCGACATATTGTTTTGTGTCATCTTCAGTGGACTATGTAATTGTAGTAATCCTAATTATTTCATAATTATAATTGTGTATATATATAGATATATATATATATATATATATATATATATATATTATATATATATATATATATATATATATATATATATATGGTGTGTTTATAGATTTATTAACTTCCCGTAGGGCAAGTTATAGTAATCGCAAAAAAATCAAAAATGAAAATTTTTATATATCTTTACGTTTCAGAGGTTTCTGAATATTCTGGCATACCTTAGAAAAAATGGATGTGTGTGTGTGTATATGCGTGTATGTGTGTGTGTTTGGATACAAATTTTCGTCGACGATTTCGGGAACACGGGTCAACCGATTTGATTAATTCAAAAAACATTCGATTTGTATTGATAAGGAGACGTGCTGATTAGCTTTTGGCGAAAGCAAGTCTAGCCGTTACGAAGATATGGGGCAAAAAGTGCCGAAAACGGTAACTCAGTTTTTAAGAGAACGGAGCGTCCGATTTTAATAATTCAAAAAACATTTTACTTGTATTGACAAGATGAAGAATTGATCAAATTTTCATGAGGACAGGTCTAACGGTTTCGGAGATCTAACGAAAAAAGTAAAAATTGGACATATGCACATCAAATTATCAGATATTTCATAGAGATTTTAACAATAAGTATACATTTTGTTTACATTCCTTTGGGTTCCGTACCAATGTTTATCCGTTAGACGGCGACGCTATTTTGTCTCGCCGATAGCGATAGTCCTCATTGAGACACATCAAATGGTTTTTAAATTTCTGAAATCGGTTCAGGCGTTGATGAAAGGTCTAATTTTAACAAATTCCAAAAAACGATAGTAATTTTCACAAACTTTGACGCATTTTTAAAGCTAAACGAGTTGTCGTAAAGCCATAAAATTTTAGTATGATCTAGAAGACTATGGTATCTACCGTCAAAAAATTATAATAAAAATCGTGAAAAAAAATTTTTCAACACTTTATTACAAGAAAACGGCCTGGCCGATCTCTACCAAAAACTCATCAGCACGATTCCCAACCAATATCTTTCAAACGGTTTTTGAATTTTTAAAATCGATTCAGAACTGCGGGCTAAAACGTGGACAAAATTTTTTTGACTTTTCTGCTATTTACAAAGAAACAGTTAGGCTGATCGTCGCGCAAAATTGATAAACGCTACTCCTCATCGCGATACATCGAATGGCTTTTAAATTTTTAAAATCGGTCCAGCCGTTTTTGAGAAAACGTCGATTTTCGGCAAAAAATCTGTTCACACACACACATACACACACACATACTTTTTCCAAATTTTGTCTCATTCGATACAGAATGGCTTGAAACGTCGAGAAAATATAAAATTAGCGAATCGGATTTTTTTATGAAGACATAAACTTCTTCTTTAGGAAGTTAAAAAATATTGCACTATTGTTATTCAGTAAATCTGGTATAGTACTTCAAATATGTATAAAGAATGCATTTATTTCGATAAAGTGCAAGTGTATCTTGAACGCACTCAGTATTATAAGCAAATGCTAAAACTATGCCGATGTCTACCGAATCTATGTACAGTATGGTAGATGGATGTACCGATTCATAAACTGAAGTTAAATTTTTGGGATAAATTGGGATTCATACTGAATTTGAAAGGTGTATGATTACAGAATCATGAAGTGTTATAATTTTATCTGATGCAAATACTGACAGACTGACAGAATATTTAAAATTATCTCTAATGCTTGTATATCAAATAAAATTTAATTAATTGTATAACAAAATCTTACTATACAGCACAATTTGCTTGTAAAAAGTGGAAAGTTTAGAAATTTGTATAACAAAAGTTGCTATGCATAACTATTAAAATGGTAACCCTAAAGTGAATTATAATTAATGATAATTCAATACGTACATAGAAGTGTACCAGAAGTTTAAAATTCTGCCAAAACTGCGAAGTAATGTTTAGAGCCAGTTTTGCAGTTCTTGTTGCGTTTAGTGGGTAATGAATTGAGCCTCACACATAGCGAGTAAATGCTTTTTCGTCGCCTATAAAAGGAAACTGGTATTTTGCCTTGAGGCAAGTTACATGAACTTCCCGATATATGTAAATAATCGACTTGATCAATAAAAAATAAATTGTGAATAAAACTATTCCGGGTGGATTCATTACACATAATTGAGAACGAAAGAACGTGTCAACTCGGCGTATTTTCTAAAAGCAAATTTTCAAAAATCAATAATTTGTATAATTGAACCAGTTTCCTTAAGACTTTAATGGTTTAGTATGTTCATTAGAACCAAGTACTCTATCGTTATACCAAGTACATCGTCTAATTTTAATTTTAACAAACGTCAAAAAAACTACTCATTTTCTCAAACTTTGATGAGTTTTTAAGTACTTGTCGCAAGGCCGTAATATTTCAGTAAGTTCTGTAAGACCATGATATATATCGCCAAAAAATCCATAAAAATCGGCTAAAAATTTTTTTCAACAGTTAATTACAAGAAAACGGATCGGTATATTTTCACCTAAAACTAATCAGTATTATTCTCAACTAATATCTTTCAAACAGTTTTTGATATTTTAAAATTGATTCGGTAGTATGAGCTTAAATGTGGACGAAAAGTTCAACACTTTTTTTCTAATTATACATGAACGGCTCGGCACAAAACTGATAGTCCTCATCGAGATGCATCAAATGGCTTTTAAATTTTTTAAATCGGTTCAGGCTTTTTTGAGAAAACTTCAATCAATGGTCTAATTTGGACAAATGGCAAAAAAACGATACTAATTTCTGCAAACTTTGACGAATTTTTAAAGTTAAACTAGTTGTGGTAGGGACGTAATATTCCATTATGATCTATAAGACTATAGTATCAACCGTCAAAAAAAAATCATAAAAATCGTCGAGAAAACAATTAACTATTTTATTACAAGAAAACGGCCCGGCCAATCTTTACTAAAAACTAATCAGGTCGATTTCCAAACAAAAATTTTCGAACGGTTTTTGAATTACCACTATCGATTTAGAATTGCGGACTCAAACGTGGGCGAAAAATTTTTCAGTTTTCTGCGATTCACAAAGAAACGGCTCGGCCGATCGTCGCACAAATGAAAATGAAATCGGCAAAAAATCTGTTCACACATACTTTTCTAAATTTGGTCTCATTCGATTGAAACGTCGAGATTCACAAAGAAACGGCTCGGCCGATCGTCGCACAAATGAAAATGAAATCGGCAAAAAATCTGTTCACACATACTTTTCTAAATTTGGTCTCATTCGATTGAAACGTCGAGAAAACAAAATTAGCGAATCGAATCTCTGATGAAAACAAATGAAAACAAAATTCTCATTCGAGAAGTTAAAAATCAATCACATACAAATGCTTGTATGTACATTCTTGGCGATATGCCAAGGTAATCAAAAAAAATTTTAATATTTAACGTTTAACACCCGATATCAACGTCGTAATAATCAAGATCATGGCTGATTACACATTTTTTTCTCTCTATTTTCAAATATTGGTGTTAAAAAATTTTTATCTTTACTAATTTTTGAGATATCGGTAGTGACCTTTTTTACCCGCGAACATTTAAGCTCCACTGTACCCTATATTTGTGCCAAATCTTTAAAACGGCATTATAGAGCTACTTCCAAAGACAAGGAAAATGAAGATTGGGTACAGCAGCTTTTAGTCAGTTCTTAGTACAATTTCTACCTCTTATATCATATATCTGGAATCGCTGGATATAACGTTCTGGAGAATCTGAGTGCAATAGAGCTTTACCATGCCGTTTAATAATACTAGGTCATTTGGAATAGTTATTGGTATTTTTAATTAATGTTATAAATACATATATATGCGTATCATTTACAAATTATCATTATACACAAAATACACAGTTAAAACTTCATGAAATAACAATTATTCCGGATTTGCGGATAATAGCTTAGTGACCATTGTGCTTTTTTACTTTGGATTAGTAACAAATTCATTCCGATATGCCAGTAACTTTTGTAACTATGAAACTAGTGGGGTGTATGGCATCGCGCCTTAAGGCAAATTGGTGAAACTTCCCGTACCGTAACGAAATGTTCGAGGAATACTGAATGTTTTCAAATAGATTATTATAAATATTGCAACATTGTCTAATATTTATAAGAATTATATAAACTGAATTGCAAAGTTGAAATTATTTGTTTAAAGTATATTAGAACTATAGTCAGAATTAAAAATAAAATCTGAATTATTTTTGATTTACAATTTTTTTTTTTTTGAAAAAAAAAATGAAAAAAATGTTGAGATTTTTTTCCAAAATCAATTATTTTGTTAAGACAAGCAGAAAGTGCTTTGAAGCATTTAAATTTACCGCTTAGTTCTCTCAAAAACTGCCATTTTTTGCACATTTATTTATTTTTATTTATTTATTTATTTAAATATATAGCCCACAGATTTCTCCAAGAGGACTCAAAAATACAATTATTTGACATAATGAATAACAATTAAAATATATACAAAATTACCATATATAGTTAGTAACATAAAATGCTAAGATAAAATTTCATATAATGCAGAATGTAACAATAATATTTATAAACAGAAAATAATGAGATATTTGAAAGAAAATAAAAAGATTAACTTGTGCAGATGGAGATTATTTGATTAGGTGAAGTGTTGTGAATGTCTATTTCATTATTAATTAAGTTAAAGTTAGAGGACATTAGTAAAATTGGCGAATTTAAGAGAGAATTAGATTTAGGGGTAGGATAATTGAAAAATAATTGTGAACGCGAAGATAGCCTTGGAACATTAAAGGATAGTTGATTGAGAATAAGAGGACAGTCTATAGAATTATTGCAAAGCTTAAATAAGAATATAATTGTACAGATAAATCGACGTGAGGCAAGGGAAGGAATACCAAATTCTTTTAGTAAAGTGTTGTGGTCACAGCCACGTTCAGGGTAAATTTTATATGTTTTATAATAAAGGTATTTCAGAAATTTTCGCTGAACCTTCTCTATCGCATCAGAGTTGTTGATATGATGAGGATACCAAATAATCGAACCGTATTCTAATTTTGAACGTACAATAGAATAGTACATGCAAAGAAGTGCATTGGTAGACTTAAATTGTTTACAATTTCTTAGTATCAAACCTAAAGATTGATGTGCTCTATTACAAATATCAGTTACGTGAAAAACAAACCAGAATCAAATAGAACACCTAAATCGGAAATTTTATTACATCTATCAATGCTGGTGTTAGAAATTTTATAATCAAAAAGTATTGGAACGCGCTTATGTGTAAAACTAAGAATTTAGAATTTAGCTTCGTATCTTCGAAATGGCTGGGCAATAAACACATCTCCCAATCATTACCAATTGAATGTTTTTTAGATCATTCAAATTGGATGCTCCGATCTCTAAAAAACTCGATTTTTATTTTCTGCACTCTTTGCTCTTTATCTCCGTAACTGCTGGACTTGCCTTTGCCAAAATCTAATCAGCTTATCTTCCTATTAATAGGAATATCGAATGTTTTTTTAACCATTCAAATCGGTTGATCCGTGCGCCCAAAAACGTGACTGGAAATTTGTATCCATACATACATACACACACACATCCATTTTTTCTAAGGTATGCCAAAATGTTTAGAAACCTTCAAAACGTCGAGAAATGTAAAAATTTTCAATTTCGATTTTCGGCCCATTACAATAACTTACCCTACGGGAAGTTAAAAAATAGCAATTATTATAAATATTTATAGGTAATAATAACTATATGGTAATAAATAATAAAAATTGATACCAACTTTTTATAATATGATACGGTTTCCGTTAAAATCAGCTTTTGAATTGAAACGCAAGCTAATATTTATTGTTATATAAAATGAAGTCAACATAAGAACAATAAAATGGAAATGGAAAATGAAACTTCTGAAATCCTCATAATATGATATCAAATTATGTTATTTTCCTTTCCTTTAAATCTTTTTAAGTTTTGAACATCAATTATTTTGGAATATTAATCGATGTATATACGAACAACTTTTCCACTCGCGAATTGCAAAATCAGTACGTATTTTGCCGCCAAATCGGCGGCATCCGAGTGGAAAAGGTTAAATATGTATATATATATATATATATATATATATATATATTCACATGTTTAGTACTGTGTCAAGCATTGTAAGAGATAGTTGGTGTTTTTTGTTGTCAAAAATTAAATATAATTTGAATGAAATATTAAATAATGTATCAGTATATAATTTTTACTGTTTTGAAATTATACCCAAGATGAGGTATTCCATGGTCTCAAAACGTCTTTAATTATTATGTAAAGTGTGTGTTAAAAATCTGTTGTATTGTTCATATTTAACATTTAATATTCGTTCCACTCATATCACAAAATTCTATAATATATATATATATATATATATATATATATATGAGAGAAACAGTCTTCAGGGCAATACATCAATTAAAAACTTGTATGAAATTATAACATTTTTATTGTTTCCATACCTTTCGACATATTGTTTTGTGTCATCTTCAGTGGACTATGTAATTGTAGTAATCCTAATTATTTCATAATTATAATTGTGTATATATATAGATATATATATATATATATATATATATATTATATATACATATATATATATATATATATACATATATGGTGTGTTTATAGATTTATTAACTTCCCGTAGGGCAAGTTATAGTAATCGCAAAAAAATCAAAAATGAAAATTTTTATATATCTTTACGTTTCAGAGGTTTCTGAATATTCTGGCATACCTTAGAAAAAATAAATGTGTGTGTATATGCGTGTATGTGTGTGTGTTCGGATACAAATTTTCGTCGACGATTTCGGGAACACGGGTCAACCGATTTGATTAATTCAAAAAACATTCGATTTGTATTGATAAGGAGACGTGCTGATTAGCTTTTGGCGAAAGCAAGTCTAGCCGTTACGAAGATATGGGGCAAAAAGTGCCGAAAACGGTAACTCAGTTTTTAAGAGAACGGAGCGTCCGATTTTAATAATTCAAAAAACATTTTACTTGTATTGACAAGATGAAGAATTGATCAAATTTTCATGAGGACAGGTCTAACGGTTTCGGAGATCTAACGAAAAAAGTAAAAATTGGACATATGCACATCAAATTATCAGATATTTCATAGAGATTTTAACAATAAGTATACATTTTGTTTACATTCCTTTGGGTTCCGTACCAATGCTTATCCGTTAGACGGCGACGCTATTTTGTCTCTATGCAGAAAAAAAGTACAGATCTTCCAATATATGTCAAAATAAAAAAAAATTTTTTTTTTAAACTTAAAAAAAAAAAAAAAAATAATTTTATTTTTCAAAAAAAAGTAATTTTTTGTCCAATTTATAGTTTCTCAAAAATCTAATTTTTTCGAAGTGAATTTTTTTCAAAAATGTTATTCGTTTTCAAAAAAATAATAATTTTTGATACGGGAAGTTTAGCAATTTGCCTTAAGATACGATGCTATGCGCCCCACTAGTTGTAAATTATGATAAATTAGTGAAACCACTAAAATTATTTTTTGTAACTCTTTACCTTCTGTTCGTGAGCAAGTGTACTATATGTAAGTATGTATGTTAGGATCAGTCACGTTTTTGGGAGGACGGGTCATTGATTCAGCAAATATTCGATTCGTATATACTATGTTCAGAGCCTTTTAGATTCTGGGCATGGTGTTCTCGCTCTAAGTATTTTGTTGCAATAAAAAACTATTTGATAAATAGATGTCAAATTATTTAGTTTTGTACCAAAATTAATAAATAAACCATTGCTAAAATATATATATATATATATATATATATATATATATATATATTATAATACTAGCTGTACCCGAACACTCATTACTGTGTTATACATATAAATGTAATTCTGCTACATATAATTAAGATTGAAAATAGCACACGTATCTTTCGTGATTGTTCGTTGAGTTATATTAGATGCATCTTCGAGAGAAATATCTGAATCAGAATCCAAATATATAAAATAAGGTTATAAGCATATGAGTATTTTTTGAAATATCAAGACATTAAGAAAATATTGAATAATTTTAGTTTTCCCGCGCTTTTGCTGGAATGCAAATTTTGATATATTCTTTGAAAATTTAAGATTCCCTATTTAGGATCATTATACAATAGTTATAATGCTCATCAATATATATATATATATATATATATATACAGAGCCTACTAGTTTTTTCTAATATTTAAAGTTATTTAAATAATAACAAATAAATAATAAGAGAGTAAATGGCTTAAATAGCTCTTATCATAAATATTTCCTTTTTAATGAATGCAATATATTATTTTCCCGGATTTCAAAGTTTGTTAAAAATTATATGCTCTTTGACATTTTCAATAAATTGAACTCACAAAATGTATGCTCGATTAATAAAATTTTCTATTCATGTAACTTTGATTTTCATTTCATCATTCGGGGGATGCTTCAAAAATATATAACTATATAAATATATATATATATATATATATATATATATATATATATATATAACATTATATTCAAGACTATTCAAATATATATATATATATATATATATATATATATATATATATATTCATGAATGTTGATTGTCAGCCACTCGCCGAAATAAAAGAAAACAATAAATAATAAAATATTTATTTATACGTTTCGACACTGTTGTGTATCATCATACCAATACCTTCATAGGAAAATTATATTAATACGCCAAAGAAACTACAAACTACGAAATATGATTAATATGCCTGCATTTTATATGACATTTCAATATTTACCTTTCTAATTATATTTATCTCTAATAATTAGCACAAATAAACACAATTACATTAATGACACTGAAACAATTCACAATCTCTAGCAGTTTTGTTAATTATTAACGTCTCAAAATGTTATAATTTTATTTTCACACTTTTTAATTATGTAACGTACTTTAATAATATAAATAACTACAAATGTTTCAACTTTAAAACAAGCTTTAAACTTTTGTTCTATTAACTACAGACTAGTAGTATTCAAAGTATTTGTCAAAAAAATAAAGTTATTTTAAGTAATAAGCATAAAAGTTTTTCTTGAATAATAAAATGAATTTTAGCAAATGAATCATTTTAAAATAAAAATTTTAATTGGAAATGTGCTATAAAACTAATTGAATAAACGATTAATGAACATATAATTCAACCAGCTTTCAATAGTATATTTTATAATTAGTTATTAGATTATTTATTAATTGGTGTAATGATTCTATCATATTTAAAAATGACGTTTTAATAGGAAAATTTAGATAAAAGCTAGGGATCGATATTAATAAACAATACTAATAAAATATATATAAGCAATTGGTTTCATTTGCAATTGCAACTACTTTATGTAGAACTTAATTTTGTAGATATAAAATATCAATATATAATAGTACATGTGAAAATGGTAAAATATTTAAACAGGTATTAAAGTAACCGCGCACAACTAATTTCGACGTTAATGACCCTCCCGCATTCCAAACAGCTTAACGTAAACACAACCCGTATCGACAATCATCAGATTTTCACTATTTTAACTCGATGCCCGCGATAACCAATCGTAGATATGCATCACATTGTAACAGGGGGCGAATCGCCTTTGCACATACCGGTCGTCGGAGGATTCAAGCGCACGCGATCAAATGTTCAACTTAGGTAAAAAGTTTGTCGAGCGGGGTACCTTAGCATGTATCGTATAGTCGTAAATCGCTACGCGTCGGTAACGTTCAAACAGCAGCTCTGTCGACGTTGCCGTAGTCGCCGATCGACTGACGACCGTAGCACATAGCATGTAGTCCGTAGCCCATATAAGCATTGGCAGCGCGCACTCCGCTATCCGCGGACTTGCAATCGCGCATGCACGAATTAGGACTGTCGCAAATAAGAGAATTGCAAATTTGCTGGTACACAACACTATTTAATTTATCAGCTCTCTCGATTTTGCAAATCAATTAATGCCCAATTATATCAGTTGAATAAATGGGAACTGAATATATACTAAGGGAGCTAGGGGCTAGGTGTAACGTCTACCAAGGCAAGTATAGTAACGCCAAAAAACGACAATAATATCTCTAGCAATTTCTTTTTTTTATTTTTAAGAAAATCGACTTGTTTCTAAGTAATCTTTTTATAAATCAACTAACTTCAAACGCACTCTATAATTGAAACAAATAAAATACATAATGTCTCCTGTAATATAAGTTTTTATCACAAATCATCGTAAGATACAATTATCATCATAATACAAATAAACTAGTTGGTATTGGTATTTTGCCTTGAGGCAAGTTACATGAACTTCCCGATATGTGTAAATAATCGATTTAATCAATAAAGAAATAAATTAATTTATGAGTGATTAAAAGTATTCCGAGTGGATTTGTTACACATCATTGAAAACGAACGAACACGTTAATCGGAGTATTTTCTAAAAGCAAATTTTAAAAAATCAATAACTTTTTAATTGAACCAGTTTTCGTAGGACATTAATGATTTATTACGTTTATTAAGACCAAGTACTCTATTGACCAAGTGAATCATCTAATTTTAATTTTAACAAACGTCAAAAAAGCTACTCATTTTCTCAAACTTTGATGAATTTTTAAAATTAAACTACTTATCGTAAGGCCGTAATAATTCTGTAAGTTCTATAAGATCATGGTATATATTGCCAAAAAAAGTTCCATAAACATCGTCTTAATTTTTTTTTCATCAGTTAATTACAAGAAAATGGCTCGGTAGATTTTCATCTAAAACTAATCAGTACCATTCCCAACTAATATCTTTCGAACAGTTTTTGATTTTTTAAAATAGATTCGGTAGAATGAGCTTAAATGTGGACGAAAAGTTTAACACTTCTTTTCCAAATTTCAAAGAAACGGCTCGGCCGATCGTCGCACAAAAGTGACAAGCGATAGTCCTCATTGAGACACATCAAATGGTTTTTAACTTTCTGAAATCGGTTCCGGCGTTTTTGAGCAATCGTCGATGAAAGGTCTAATTTTGACAAATGCCAAAAAACGATACTAATTTTTGCAAACTTTGACGAATTTTTAAAGCTAAACGAGTTGTCGTAGGGCCGTAATATTTTAGTATGATCTAGAAGACTATGGTATCTACCGTCAAAAAAATAATAATAAAAATCGTCGAAAAAAAAATTATTAACACTTTATTACAAGAAAACGGCCCGGCCGATCTTCTCCAAAAACTAATCAGCACGATTCCTAACCAATATCTTCCGAACGGTTTTTGAATTTTCAAAATCGATTCATAATTGCGGACTAAAACGTAGACAAAAAAATTTTCACTTTTTTTGCAATTTACAAAAAAACGGCTCGGCCGATCGTCGCACAAAACTCAGAAACGCTAGTCCTCCTCGTCGAGATACATCGAATGGCTTTTAAATTTTTGAAATCGGTCTAGCCGTTTCTGAGAAATCGTCGATTCACGGCAAAAAATCTGTTCTCATACACATACACACACACATACTTTTTACAAATTTGGTCTCATTCGATTCAGAATGGCTTGAAACGTCGAGAAAACATAAAATTAGCGAATCGGATTTTTTTATGAAAACATAAACTTCTCCTTCGGGAAGTTAATAAAGTGTCTCCTGTAACACAATTTACATTTGTCCACATCTTACAAACTATAAATTCCACCTGATCTCTTTTATAGTTTAACAGAAGGTGTGCCGCAGGGCTCTGTTCTAAGCCCTTTGCTGTAGAATATTATGTATGATGGCCTTTTGAGACTGGAGATTCCAGCATATGTCAAACTAGTAGCATATGCAAATGATTGAACCATAGCAGTTGTTCCCAAACAGATTGGTGAGATCGGAAGTCTATTTGACAGAGCCTTGAGAAAAATTAATCACTGGATGGGAACAATGAACAATGAGCACAACAAAAAAGTGAAGCTGTGTTTTCACGAGCAGAAAAACAATACATACTACAAATCTAGAGATCACGTCAAAGCCTGATATCTGTTACCAAGGTTATTGAATTTCAAGGTTTTGTTTCAACTAACACCAAGTGTGATTTTTTTATTAATTAAGATAATTATTTAAACAATATAGCAAACACAAAAATTGTTACACATTATCAGCGATTGATTAATTTGGAACGAAGTAAGATATATTAAATTTTCAATTAGAATTGAACAATATTATGCAGAACGGTTTACATGTCTAATCGAGGCAAAAAATATCTTTTATGATCCTATTGAAAAACGCCTTTTACTAGTTATTTTAGCTCTCCTATAATTAAACTAGTGGGGTACATGGCATCGTGCCTTAAGACAAATTGCTGGAACTTCCCGTACCGTAACTAAAAATCTTGGTACGAACCCCAGAAAAATTTACACAAAATGTGTACACATTATAAAAATCTCTTTAAAATATCCGATAATTTGATGTGCATAAGTCCAATAAACATTTTTGACCGCCAAATGACATTTTTTGAGAGTTCATAATCGCTGCATCTGCCCAAAAATTAAATTTTTCTTCATCTTGCTAATACAAGTAAAATGTTTTTTAAATTATCAAAATCAGACGCCCAGTTCTCTTAAAAACTGTGTTACCGTTTTTGGCACTTTTTGCCCCGTATCTTCGGAACAGCTAGACCTGCCTTTGCCAAAAAAAAAAATCAGCACGTCTCATTATCAATCCGAATCGAATGTTTTTTGAATTATCCAAATCGGTTATTCCATACTATCGTTAATGTCGAGAACATTTGTTTGAACCATATAAATAAAATTTACACAAAATGAGTACACATTTTGAAAATCTCTATAAAATATCTGATAATTTGACGTGCATATGTCTAATGATCATTTTTGACTGCCAAAAGGCATTTTTTAACTTCCCGTAGGGAAATACCTCAGAAAAAATGGATGTGTGTGTGTGTGTGCGCTTTGTGTGTCCGCATTTTTTCGTTTCCGGGCGGACGGAGCAACCGATTTGAATGGTCCAAAAAACATTCGATTCCTATTGATAGGGAGATGTGCTGATTAGTTTTTGGCAAAGGCAGGTCCAGCAATTAAGGAGATAAAGAGCTAAGAGTGCAGAAAATAGAAATCGAGTTTTTGAGAGAACAGAGCATCCGATTTGAATGATCTTAAAAACATTCAATTAGTAATGATTGGGAGAAGTGGTTATTAGTTTTTGGCAAAGGCAGGCCCAGCCATTTCGAAGATACAGAGCTAAATGTGCCAAATTTGGCAGTTTGTGAGAGAACTAAGCGTCCGATTCAAATGCTTCAAAAAACTTTTTGCTTGTTTTAACAAAATAATTCATTTTGAAATAAAAATTGTTTCAATTTTTCAGATAATTCAAATAATTCAGATTTTTAGTTTCAATATTTATAATAATCTATTCAATATTCCGTTACGGTACGGAAAGTTCCAGCAATATGCCTTAAAGCACGATGCCATTTAACTTATTTTTATTGAGAGTCCATAACCGCTAGACCTGCCATCCCAAAAATTTAATCAGATTTTTATCTTGTCAATACAAGTAAAATGTTTTACGAATTATTAAAATCGAACGCACCGTTGTCTTAAAAACTGGGTTACCGTTTTTGGCACTTTTTGCCCCGTATCTTCGGAACATTCGATTCCTATTGATAGGGAAATGTGCTGATTAGTTTTGAGCAAAGGAAAGTCTAGCCGTTACGAAGAGTGCAGAAACTAAAAATCGAGTTTTTGAGAGAACGGAGTATCCGATTTGAGTGATCCGAAAAACATTCAATTTGTAATGAGGGTAGAAGTGGTGATTAGTTTTTAGCAAAGGCAGGTCCAGCCGTTTTGGAGATCCTAAATGTGCAAAAAATGGCAGTTTTTTGAGAGAACTAAGCATACGATTTGAATGATTCAAAAAACTTTCTGCTTGTTTTGACAAAATAATTACTTTTGGAAAAAAATATATTTCAATTTTTTTTCAACAAATTTTTTCTTGTATATCGAAAATAATTGAGATTTTATTTTTAATTTTGACTAAAGTTCTAAAGATCACTTATAAACTCTAAATAAATAATAATTCCTCGAACATTTCATTATGGTACCGGAAGTTCCAGCAATTTGCCTTAAGGCACGACGCCATTCACTACTAGTTTTATATTTTCTATCTTAATGGTTGTATGTGAAAATCAATGTGGTCCAAATTGGATCATGATTGAATCATAGATTTTAAAGAGTTAAAAGTAAGGTGACCATATGTTTTGAAGACGAAACCAAGACGGCAATTTTTAGCTTACCGGGACGGTGAAATGGTTTATACTAAATAACTGAAATATTATTTTAATAACAAAAACTATTATTTAAGGAGCAATTAAAGATTTATTTTAATGAATCAATTTGTTTTTAACAGCGGCCTTACGCTCTAATTATGTGTATGGCATCGTGCCTTAAGGCAGATTGCTGGAACTTCCTGTACCAGAATTATATATTCGAGAGAAAAAATCAGTAATCAATAAATATTGATCAATGATTCACAATAATTGTTTCAAACAGATAATTATAATCACTATAATCGTTTACAAAATATACAGAGTCGATCTTATCGCTCGAGAAAATTTACATTAACAGGAGGTGAATGAGTCCGTCTGAGGATATATTTATTACGTTTAGAATACCGCATTTGAAATATACGAGTATACATTTTGAATTTGAATTGTAAATTTAAAATTCATATTTGAAGTATAAAAGTTTGTATATTATTGAAAATTTTGAGTTTTTTTTCGAAAATTTTAAAAAATTTTTTTGAACCGTATAAAAAAACTTTGAAAATTAAAAATCTTGGTACGGAACCCAACAAAATTGTAACAAAAAAATTATTACTTATTTTTAAAAACTGATATATATAAAAACAAATATCTGATAATTTGATGTGCATATGGCTAATGATCATTTGATCACCTCCTCTGTATCTCCGAAACTGCTAGACCTGAATTATTAAAAATGTTATAAATTATTCATTTCGTCATTACAAGTAAAATGTTTTTTGACTCATTCAAATCAAGGAGCAATTAAAAAGATTTATTTTAATGAATTCTTTTGCTGAGACGCTCTAATTAAATAGTGTATGGCATTGTGTCTTTAGCAAAATTGCTGGAACTTCCCGTAACAAATTAAAATTTTGATAATCAGAATTATTTTCAATATTCGAGAAAAAAACGGAAGTTAAAAAAAAATGAGATTTTTTTTCCATCAAAAATCGTTTTATCAACACAAGCAGAGAGCTCTTTAAATATTTCAAATTGGATGATTATTTCCTTCGAACACAGCCACTTTCTGCACATTTAGCTTCGTAACGCCGAAACAGCCAAAAACTAATCACCGAAAACTGTCTTTGCCAAAAACTAATCACTACTTTTCCTCATCATTACGAATTGAATGGTTTTTGAATCATTCAAATCCGATGCTTCGTTGTCTCAAAAACTCGAATTCTATTTTCTACACTCTTCAAGTTCGTCGAGTTCACTCCGTAACTCAAAAACGGTTGGACCAACCTTTGGACTAATCGGCACATTTCCCTATCAATTGGAATCGAATGCTTTTAAACAATCCGACAATCAGAGATAAATATTGCTTTTCGAGCATTGCAGGGACACAAGATGGAAATCCGGAGCTGTCCCGGGCAAACCGGGACGTTTGGTCAACTTAGTTTAAAGTCATGTGATAAAACTATAGTGACCTGTATGGTTTAGTAATTCGTTATGATACTTAAGAGTGAGTAGTTATAATAGAAAAATTGAATGAAAAAACTAAAAATCTAAAAATAATAATATAACGGCTATACGCATTTTCGCTCGCATTCAGTTTAAATGTTTCTGTCTCGCAAATTAGAGCTTGCGCGTACAACAAACTTTTGAACGGATTGTGAGTAAAATGCCCTAACAAAAATCAAGTTATTTTAAGATTTAGTTATTTACTCGATTTTTTTTTATTATGGAACTATCAAGTATTTTACCATTTTCAAGTCTTGATTAAATGCACCAATTTTTTGAAAAACTTGTCAGCACACTTTAGCACATTTTTTTGAAAAAAAGGAGACCAATTTTGAAAATTTTAAATTCATAGTCTAACAAAAAGTCTTAATACTTAAACTTTGACCAATTGTGTCATTATTGTTTAATGTTGTCCTAGAAATGTTACTTGCGTTTACGAATCTAAAGTATAAATAAACAAATTTAATAAAAACTAACTACAATAACCGAAAATGATCATAGTATCACCAAACACTAGCTCATAATTTTCAAAGGCCGATCTTCTCAAACCTAATTGCAGCTCCTCCTTATCGAGTCTATTCCAACGGCTTTTAAATTTGTGAAATTCAAAATTTGACTTATCACATTACAAAAGCTACTTTGTCAAATTTTAACTACATATCATATTTCTTCAAACTCTGATGATTTTTTTAAATCAAACGACTTGTCGTAGGGCTGCAATACTTTAGTATGTTCTTTGGGATCATGATATCTATCAACATAAAAAGTTTCATCAAAAAAAATTCAACAGTTAATTGCGAAGAAAGGGCTCGACCGACCTTTGTCCAAGTTTTTAATTAAACGGCTTAATATACGCCGTCATATTTTAGTATTTCTATAAGATAAGAGAAAAGTTTCATAAAAATTGTCGAGATTTTTTTAACGCTTTATTACAAGAAAACTTCCCGGCCGATCTTTAACAAAAGTTTTTGAATTTTCAAAACCGATTCAAAATTGCGGGCTAAAACGTGGATGGAAATTTTTCACTTTTCTCCTATTTAGAAAAAAGCTTCTGATAAATTTTTCTGATAATTAAAAAAAACGTTTCTTAAAAAAATCTGTTCAGTCGGTACTGATAAAAGCGTCGATCGGTGAGGTCAAATTTTGGCACATGTCACTAATGCGGCGCCATTTTTCTTCACCTGGATATTTTTTATTTTTTTATAATTTAACCACTTATTGTAGGCAATAATATTTTAAGAACTGTATCAACATGAACATTTCATCAAAATCGCTAAAAGAAATTCAATGATTAATTACGAAGAAACGCCCCAGCCAACGAGTTCGATTCCTAACTAATATCTTTCGAATATTTATAAAAGATTTATTAAAATTCTTTTAGAATTTTTGGTTGAAGTGTGGAGAATTTTTTTTACACTTTTCTGCTAATTCTAAAGAAACGGTTCAATGGGTGGTTGTAGAAATCCAATCAACGCGATACATTGTATTACATATGTATTGCTTTTACATAAAGTTGCATTAAGAGGCATTTAAATTTTAGAAATCGGAATTTTAGATTTTCAAACGGAATTTAGGATATAAGAAAAAAGCTCGTATACTATATTACAAAAATAAAAAAAAAAGTTTGAAATTTTTTCAATGTAATTTCTACGAATAACATGCGATGCAATAACTACGTATATGCAAATTATTGAAAGAAACCGGTATATTTTGAAATATAGAATAATAATAATTTAATTATGACAGCATACTCCATCAATTCGCAAGTATGATAAAGATATTTATGTTATATATGATTACTCGTAATCATATATTGCGGTTAATGCTATCCAAACTTATTGGCATCAAAGACATTAATTATGCAATTTTTAACTTCTCTTTAAATTTTAATTTTTTTTTTTAACAATTTTTATTTTTTTCAAAAAAAAATTTTTTGTGTACCGAAAATATTTCAGATTTTAATTTTAATTCTGACTAAAGTTCTAATATACTTTAAACAAATAATTCAAATTTGCAATTCAGCAACGGTGAACACAATTATGAAGATATGTTTATTTATCTATGATTACAACAATCATGGAATAGTCAAATATTCGAAAACTATAGTTTTGTATATAGTTTAAACTTATAAATTTTATCAAAACTCGATTGTTTAAACAAAACTTATTGTTTATTAATACCAACCAATTCATAATTTCACAATTTAAAAATGAATAAATTTACCAGTATCTCACAAAATCCTTAAGAGAATGGACGCTTCCTTCAAACATTTATGTGTCTAGAATCAATTCTAAGTGCAAATATGCTTTGTATATTAGAGCTGATGTTCTGACAAATTTAAAAAGCAATATATAAATGCTTTATTCACATTAGTCTTTTCTGAATATGACATTTATACTGCCTTTGACATATTTCTTATGGACGTACTTGCAAATGTATACCATGCAGAATGCAGCATCAATATAAGCCTTGCTCAGAACAGAGATGAATGTGGAACAGCTCTAGTTTGTCAACATGTGTATAATATTTTTGCATGATATTATATTGAATTGTCATAAAAATTGGTTGATGTGTTGTTAATGAAATATTGATGGAAATTTCTGGTATATTTTCCATTTGTCTGTCACTGAATGAGAGTATAATGCATGGCCCATAAATATATTTGCTGTAATAATTGGTTAGTAGACAGTTTGGAAATTTAGTCAGAAATTTTATTTATTTTAATTTTTTATTTCTCCAAAATCTTATTGAATTTATTGTTATAAATGTTGCAACTACGATTGATGCACAATTAAACAATATGGAGAGCAAAAATAATATGATTGGGTTTGTAGTAGAAAGGTAAAAATTTAACTCTCTATATATTATGCATCATAAAAAAAATATAATTACAACTTCCATGCACATCATGAGTTTAAAAAATAATCATGTGTTCTTTTGCAGTGTAGGTCTAGATTCTAATGTTAGTAATCTAATAATAACCAAAAAAAATATTTTTCAGTTATGCTCAACAGACAATTATCACAAAAAAGATAATTTATTCAATTCAAGTGAACAAAATTTCATTTAATGTATCACTTATGGTATAAATTTAAATACATGTTTCTGCTATAATTGCTTTGAGAGACAAAATTATTAATTTGCCACAATTGCTGCATCCATAAATGATTCCACTTTTGATATTCATGCACAGTTTCTGCTTCTTCATTGTAACAATTTAATTTCTCTATATGATCCTTACTTTCAATGTCTTTAGGTTTGAGTATTTTTGATGAAGAAATTTTGCTAGAATTCAACGATTGATTTTTAGTATGTTTGATTAACATACTACGATCCTCAGCTTGTTGTTTCAATACGTTTTCATTTTCCATAGAATTTAGTATAGAAATTTTTTCAAGCTTGTTAATGTCTTTATGCATTTGATCTTGTAATGAAGGATAGGTTTGATTTGCATCGTCATTCATATTTAAAGATGACATACTTGATATTATATTTGTTTCAAGGTTGTTCAAAATTTCTTCATTAGTTTCTAAATAACTTATTTTGTTAGATTCATTAACTACATCAGTGGCCAAAGTTGTAAACATGTTACTTTCTGCAGAGTCTAATGATGAATCAATGGTTTTAGACAAATCTGGTGCTGCATTTAATCCTGCTTGTTCTGAAGTACTTCTGTTAGCCCCATCATATACACATTTATGCACATCTTGTAGATTTTTCCTGTTTTCATATTTATCGCTTTTTTTCTTTGGAGTTTCATTATTGTCAGCATTTAACATATCTGGTACTATATGTAACCCTGCTTGTTCTAAAGTACTTTCTTTAACTCCATCATATCCATATTTACGTACAGCTTGCAGTTTTTTTCTGTTTTCATATTTATCATTTATTTTCATGGGAGTTTCATTATTGTCAGCATTTAAATCGCGATTATCAACTTCATTGTTTTCTTTACATTTAAAAGTGTCACTATCTACATTTTGTACTGCTTTCCTAAACTTGTTTGCTGCATAATCATCATTAATTTCAGAAGTATCATTGCCCTGGCGCAAAGTTTTGCTATCGTCATATTTAATTATTTCTCTAGAAGCATTCCTTTTTATCATTTCTAAAAATGCTTTGTCATCATCAAGTTTCTTTTTATTAATTTTTTCTGGCTTAATTGGTATAACTTTTGTTTCTTTTTTTTTATGCTTTCTTAAAATATTCACATGATCTTCATCATTTGAATCATCAGTATTAAACTTTAAATCAGAAGTAGCTTCACGTAACTTAGTTATAAAATCCGAATTTTGTTCCACATTTTTATTTTCACAACTAGATTTGTCCTGAGTTGAAGAGTTACTTTTGATAGTAGAATTATTTGCAGTCTTATCATCATAATCAGTAAGTGATGCATCTTTATTCTCGATGCATTTTTTTCCATCAGGATCATTTATTAATCTATTGTGTATTTCACAACTCTCATGCATGTTGATATTATTTTCTATAACATCCTTTTCACTGTAGTTAGATTTCATAAATATATCCATATCATTCTGTAATTCAGTCAAATTTGGAATAACAAATGTTTCATTTCCTGGTAAATGCTTTTTCATATTTTTTTCATTGTATTTATTATTGCCAGCATTTAAACCGCCATTATCAACTTCATTGTTTTCTTTACATTTAAAAGTGTCACTATCTACATTTTGTACTGCTTTCCTAAACTTGTTTGCTGCATAGTCATCATTAATTTCAGAAGTATCATTGCCCTGGCGCAAAGTTTTGCTATCGTCATATTTAATTATTTCTTTAGAAGCATTCCTTTTTATCATTTCTAAAAATGCTCTATCATCATCAAGTTTCTTTTTATTAATTTTTTCTGGCTTAATTGGTATACATTTTGTTTCTTCAGTTGTATGCTTTCTTAAAATATTCACATGATCTTCATCGTTTGAATCATCTGTATCAAACTTTAAATCAGAAGTAGCTTTACGTAATTTTGTTATAAAGTCCAAATTTTGCTCCACATATTTATTTTCACAACTAGATTTGTTCGGAGTGGAAGATTTACTATTATTAGTAGAATTATTTGTAGTCTTATATTCATAATCAGTGAGTAATGCATCTATATTCTCGATGCATTTTTTTCCATCAGGATCATTTATTAATCTATTGTATATTTCAGAACTCTCATCCATATTAATTATATTATTTTCTATGATATCCTTTTCACTGTAGTTAGTTTTCATAAATATATCCATATCATTCTGTAATTCTGTCAAATTAGGAATAACAAATGTTTCATTTCCTGGTAAATGATTTTTCATATTTTTTTCATTGTATTTGACACCATCGTTTAATTTTTTATTGTTAGGGCTTATATTTTGCTTAATCTCATGAATATCTGATTTTTTATCTTTTTGATATTCATTTACATTTTGTATTACTTCAATGGGCCTTTCATATTGTTGCCGATCAATATTTGGATTCTGATTTTCTGAAGATTCTGAAAAAACATCTCCCCATACTTTACCAAACTCAAAATTTTCTTTTTTATCCCATATGTTGGGTATTTTATCATGTGGTAAAATATCTACAGAAATATTATCACCACCTATTTTATACAGGACGTTTTTGAACTTAAATAGTTCTTTACTGTCACTAATAAAAGTAATTGCGGCTCCATAAGTACCATAACGACCTGCTCTGCCAATTCTGTGCAAGTAGGTTGCATGTGATAAAGGAACTTCTAAATTTATAACTAAATTCACATTTTCTACATCAACTCCACGAGCTGTTAAATCTGTTGTAACAAGAATTCGACATTGAAATGATTTAAGTTTACTTAAAATTGCTAAACGTGTCACTTGGCTATGATCAGAAGATAAATATTCGCAGGGCCAGTTATGTTTTATCAAAGAAACATATACCTGTTCTGCATTAGATTTTGTATTTGAAAACACTACGCATTGCTTGAAAGATATTTGACTTAGTATGCGAATTAATTCAGCAATATTAAGAGGGTCATTAGCTGCAGGATGAACCGTCGTAATAAATTGCTTCACTCCGAGAAGAACGGGCACATCATATTGTGGTGAAATTGTGGAAGGTTGTTTCATAAAAACTTTAGTAAATTTTGCAAACTCTGAAGAATATGTTGCACTTGATGCAATTATTTGCTTCTTGCTTGGTAAACAGGAGTAAATATATTTTATATCATCTATAAATGTTTCGTTTATTAAAACATCGGCTTCATCCAAGATCAGTAGTTTTATATTATTGGGATTTAGCACCCTATTCACTAGCAAATGTTTTACTCTACCAGGAGCTCCAACTGCAATATGGCAACCTTTTAATTTATTTCGATCAGTGCTCATAGGTAAACCTCCAATGAAAGCTTCAGTTTTCAAATCTGAAAAATAACAATACCTCTTACACATTTTACAATTATATAAAAGTATATGTTTTTCCAAAGTTCTAATCACATAGTTCAGCATTTATAGTAATTAGGCATTTCAATAATATGAAAAGGAGCCTCTAGATCGTTAAAATAAATTTATTTTTATATAAAAGCACATTGAGATCTGCATGCAGCAGTCATAAAATTTCTGCACCATAAGGCATATTATATTCAAAATGTAATTTGCATTCAGACAAATCAACCAGCTTTATAAATTTTATACTTTGGCATAAGAATGTTAATAAACTAAAATAATTAATAAGAAACAGTTAAATATAATCAACATATAGCAAACACCCAATTTTGAATAACCATATAAACCAAATGGGATCCATTTTTGAATTGTATTGTTTTTATATCGTTTAATAATATACATTATAAAAAAATTATAAAACACAGATTTGTATTCAATAAACACTACAAAAAAAACTGAGTGTAAATGTGAAAATTTGACAATCTCTTATAGTTCATCAATGTTGGGCGCAAAGAGAATCTAATAACTAAGCCATTTTCAGTGTTTGATTATATATCTAAAACATACTTTTTATTTTCACTCCAATATCTTGCAACAATTGTTGAGTTTGAACAGCAATCTCCCTCGTAGGTGATAAAATCAAAGCTTGCAGTTCGTCGACTTCAGTTTTAACTGTTTCCAAGCATATGCATCCAAACACCAAAGTTTTTCCTGTACCAGATTTTGCTTGTACAACTAAATCTGTTCGAAGAAAGTAATCTGAATAGGTGTCTTTCACACTTGAATGATCATAATTGTTAATTGTGATATGTAATTCAAATATATCACATATAAGAGTTATACATCTGCGCTGTTGTATGCCTAAGGATAATGTTTTGCTATTGCATAAAAAGAGGTAAATTCATTCAGCAACTTTTTTTTGCAAATACAAGAATTTCCATTTATATATAGAATGCAAGATGTATTCAATTTGCATTACTTCAATCATGGTTTTAACTCACCAAATAAACTACGGACAATATGACATATATGGTCAAAAGGCACAGTGGCCTTAATTGAAAATTTTTAATTTCCTATACTGTATAACATAACAAAAGCCATAATAGCAAACCAATCAGATGTTGAGCATCATTGTCAAAGCCTACAAAGTTTATTTTGGGGGTTCTTAGCTCATGTTTTTTAAGTATTTATTTGTAATTATTGAGGAGTTATTTGTAATCCATCAAAATTGATAAACTTATGCCAGTACTAATGATTTGGATCAATTTAATTGCAGTAATCTAATGTATGGTAAAATTTTAATTATTCATAATAGACATAATGGATTAGTACTATTACACATCAACCACAGGGTAGTTCAGTCAAGGCCAAGAAAAAAGAAAATTGTAACCTCTCCATGAGGATTGACTTGTAGCTTCTACTCTACTTCAAAATACGGACTAACAGATCTATCAGTAAACAGAAGTTTACTGCATAAAGCTCTTTTCCCATTCTGAGTCCAGCGAGATGTACAACTTGTTCCCTTTGAGCTTATTGGTCAAATACTGATGTCCCAAAAAAGTCCAATCAATTTATTTATTACAAATTAGCATCTCAATATGTCCTTACCTATATATCTTTTTTTTTCAAAATGATATAGAAAAAATATGTTTTTTTTTTAAAGTTGCAAATTATTTCATATCTAAGTTAGTCCAGTACTTGAAAAGTTCTAATAGTTGAAACAAATGTGAGACGACATAAGCAATTCTATTAAAATTTTTCTAGGTAATATATTTAATAGAAAATAATATTAGTCAAATATAAACATTATTTACCAAAACCACAAAGCCCAATAGGTATAGCTTTGCACTGGATAGGAGAAGGTACTTCAAAACCACATGCATGTAAACCTTCAAGAACTTTAGGATTTAATCCAAGTTCTTCGAAGGAACATTTTTCCAATAAACATCTGCTGTTCTCTGTTCCAATGAAGAAGGATTATGGCAGACATTTTGCAAACTTAAAAAAATAAACCAATTACTTATAACTTATTATTATATTTATTACTTATAATCACTGTTCGAATACTAGAAAGGTAGGTTAGTTAAGATATTTTGATAAAAGCAACAAAAATCTCAAGTCAACTCTTAATTTTCAAAATACAAATTCAAATGATATATTGTCAATGCGCAAAATGTCACTGTACATCAGAAGATTTATAAAATAATTACTTCACAATCATGTATACAGTTACACATTCAAAGTGTGACAGTTAGCGCAATGCTTATTTGTATGATGCAGTGTGCAGTATGCAGTCATATATAAAGGTGCCGCCACACCTAGCGAACGAGCGCAAACGAACTAGACGTTTGATATGTTTGATTTGCGCGTGGTTCGCTTTTGTTTGAAATTTTTAATCTGCGCTTATTATTATTATTATTCATCTTGTTCGTTTGTGTTCGTTCGTTAGGTGTGGACGCACCTTAATTTATCGAGCGCAGCGCAACTTCGAGCAGTCGACTCCCGAGTGGAAAGAGAAAAATTATTTGAAGTGATCAAATTCACAAATGTTGTCCATAACAGCAATATCTTGTAATAAGCACAACATAAACTAATGCAGGACTGCACATTTTATCATCAAAAAAGAAAGATGTTTGTTTATATTCGGGGTAAGGTGCGCCCACACCTAACGAACGAACATGAACGAACATAAATGAACGTACCAGAACGAACGGCAACAGCATAGTGTGGACGCCACAACGATCACGAATGAACATAAACAAACATGGCGAGCAATGTTCCGCAACTTGTCGGTACATCAAAGGGAATTGTCGTTCATGTTTGAACTCGTATGTGCAGTGTGTACGCTACCACGAATGTAGACAAACATTTTTCTTTTTTGATGTTAAAATGTGCAGCCCTGCATTAGTTTATGTTGTGTTTATTATAAGATATTGCTGTTATTGACAAATCTTGTAAATTTGATGACTTTAAATAATTTTGCTCTTTCCCGCCACTTTAAATAATAAATCTGACGTTTCACGGTACATCCTCGAACAAAAAAATTCAAGCCTCCACTGCTTTGTTGCGTTCGTTCGTGCTCCTGTTCGTTCTTCTTTGTATTTTCTTGCTCGACATGTTCGTTCGTGTTCGTTCATTAGGTGTGGACGCACCTGTAGCCGCCACACAATACAATTTCATTTGTATTGTATAAGGTCTATGGTTCAAACATGAACGAACAATTTTGTTTCATGTGTCGCCCCGTTCTGGTACGCACAGTCTTGATTCTTGCTTGTTCATGTTCGTGAACGCACCTTTAGTATTTTCTTGAATAATATATGAATAACGTCGAACTGTCTAATTTCAAATAGGTAAACAATTTTGAATAAAATATATATGAACTTTAAAAATTAAAAACCTTCAAAACGGCTGTGATGATAATGGAAAATTTATAATTAACAATAGAATGAAATTAATTGAAAACAAGTAATTTAATTTAGTTTTCAAAAAGTAGGGTTATATAAAATAAATGTAGAAAAATACTTACATCATACATACAATTTATAATGAATGATATTACTCGAAACATTCATCAATTTTTAAAAAAATGGTTACTTATATTAATTATTTATTTGATTAAAAATTTCAGTCTTTTTCCAAAACATTATCATTATGTCTAATGGAGAAACGGAATGTGCATTAAGAGCTTGTCGCTTACTACAATCAAATAGTGCAGATTCTGCTGAATTAATCAGATTATACCTTGATGAAGCTATAAAACAAAAGTATGGTTCTCACAAAACCCTTACTAATGCCTTAAAGAAAGAAGTGGGTGCATCAGTAACAATTTATATTTGAAATAAACACACAAAGATTTTTTACTATTTTAACTTAAAGATTTTAGATGAAGAGCAAAAAGTTTGTGGCTTAATTACGGCCTGTGATACAGATATAATAACATCACATGATGATTCAATGGTCGAGGGACTAAAAAATTTGCTGCAGGATGATCTCACTTGTATAATCTGCAGGTATTTCATATGAAAATTGTCATTTTAAGTATGTTTTTTTATGTTCCAAGATATTTGAAGCAATAAATTTTTAACTCGATATTTTGAAAGGTGATTATGTACATTTTTCAATGCTTATGTACACCAGTATATACCTTATGTATAAAATGTATTTTTTATATAAATATTCTTGTATTTATTTGATATATTTATTGGTTTACTTTTTCAGTGATAGTATGTAATAAATAAATGATTTCAGATATTTATCAATGCTCGTCCACATTTTATTTTTGCTTTCAACATTATTTAGTTTTGAGATATTTGTTACTCAATCTTGTTTTTTTAATTTGTTGTGCTTCTTTTCAAAGAGACTTGGCTTTTACTTTTGCCTTTATAATATTTTTATTACATTTTAATCACATATATGATTTTAGGGGGATGGATGTAACTGCAGGCAATAGACTTGTGGAGTGTTCAGAATGTCATTCACTTTATCATCAAGAATGTCACAGACCGCACATACCCGAAAATGATGTAAATGATCCTGATATTTGTTGGAGTTGTTCAGAGTGCAAAGTAATTTATTGATTTTAAATGATACTTCACTTTTTTTAAATAAATTATTTAATTTCTATTTTTATTTTAAGATTGAAACTTCTACTTCTGTACAAAAATCCTATAAAGACAGATCTAAGGAATCATCAAAATCACCTGCTTCCAGTTCAGGATATACCAAATTATACAGTGGAAGCAGTTCGAAATCAAAAAGTGAATCTTCCACTAAATCTTCTAGTAGTAGCCCTACAGTATCTTCTTCAAAGATAACACCACATATAAAAATCCTAACGCCTGATAAACATGCTCAAAACCTTAAAAGAAAGGCATCAAAACAAGGTGAATCAAAAAAAAAACATTAAATATCATTAATGTTAATTATATATTAAAATAAATCATGTCATACGTAATTAATGATTTGTACAAGCAAACAGTTTTATTGATTTTGAAGATTTTTCTTCTATTTGTAAAGTATAAAGAGTAAATTCAATATATTATTTAAAAATAACTTAAACAGCTTTAAGGCACCCAACTCATTTTCTATAAATGATAACACTTTTCTTTTGAGATGTTGAGAACTAGCATTTTGTGAAAAAAACAGCTTTTTTCCAAAAAGATTTTACTGGTGCTTGTTGAATAGCTGTTAGCTGACTGTATGAACATTGTTATAATTAAAACAAGGTATTGGTAATAAAATAGAGTTGTTTATATGATTTTGGCACTTTTTAGTCCACATTAGTATTTTTTAATTATTAAATATAAACAACGATATAAATTAGAAAAATTAATATTATTTATTAGTTATTACATATAGGCATTATTATTCCATATTTCCAACCATCATTATAATCTATGATTCCTTATTTTTCATTTAATCCTTATTCATTTTTTCTCTTGTTACTATGGCTGCTACTTTTTGACTTATTCGCTTACAGCCAGTTTTTGAGAAGATAGGTTTATCATCTGGCCCATATGTTACAAAACTCAATACCTCCCTAAATTATTAATAGTTTTATATAACATTTCTTTCCAACATGAAATACTGTGAAATTATTTCAAAAACTCACTCAATATATTCTTCCTGAGGAGAAATGATTCCCAGATTCAAAAACTCATCCTTGATGCACATTTCCACATGCCTTCTTTCCAAGGGGAAAAAAGGTATGTAATGATCTATGAGTCCACTTTTAATATTTGAAGAATATTTAAAACCCCCTGAAATTGTAATTAGAATTTAAATTATGTTTTTACTACTTTTATTATATATTACAATGCATATGATCAAAAACAAATATAATATTAACAAACAATAAAATCATATTTCAATTCTACAAAATTGCGCATTTGCAAGGTTTGGCTAATATGATAACTTAATTTTATAAAGTTGTGTGAATTTGTTGAATGCCTTCATTCAAATACCCATCAAATATCTATAGCCATTTTATTAAGGCAACACAATGATGTGATCCACTAATTTAACAATTTCAATAATTTATATTAAGTTGAGCTCACTGAAAGTAGACCCATTACCACTTATCGTTAGAAGGGTGGCCAGTAAAACTATGGAAATCCATATTTAAAAAAAAACAATATTTTGTCATTAAGTGTCGCATCCATAAAGGAATCATCATTTAGAGTAGTAAAATATACACAAATAGCTTTTATTTATAATCCTCAAAATATAATTTTATGCCCATTTCTCTGCGAACTCAACATCGAATGAATGCGCATTATAAACGAACAAATATATTTTTAAAAATTTAAAACTTTTGTTTAGAAAAAATATCAATAATAAAATGTATCAGATTCTAAAAAATTTTAAATATTGTCAATATTTTGATAGATTCGAAAATTGTTCAATTTTATTATATTTTCAAAAACAATTAACATTAATTAGTTAAAATAAAGATCTTCACAAACATTAGTTTATTTATAGACTCATGAATTCAAAAAAGCAAATAGAAAACTAAAACTTTGAGTAAATCCTTGCTTGAGTTAGTCTAGATTTTTGTACTCCGTCTTGAAGTTTGCTCTTGAAATATATTTATTTATTATAACTATAAATAATATAGAAACATTATCGCCACTAAAAATGTAATTTCTTGAAATTTCTGAGTAATCAAAATTTTCGAATTTAAATAAAAAGACTATCTAGTTGAAACTGGCATTTTGCCTTAAGACAACTTCCCGAAATTCGTAATAATTCATTTAATCAGCCGAAATTGAGATTTAGGTACTTACAATAAAATTTTCAACTGTTTATTTCGAAAATAAAGTTTTCGCTTTCACTTAAATCCAAACATTGCGATTTCCAATTGATATTTCTCAATCACATTTAAACTATCTGTAATTATATTAATTATAGTGCGCAGACACGTGCTTGAATATCCTAAAATTGAAGCTTATTTTTCCAAATTTTAATGAATTTATATAATTCAGCCAATAAAGTTCGTGCCACGATACTAGTTCGCGGTGGACGCCTGAACTAATTAACTGATTTTAAATTTTATTTGTTCACCGCGTGCATTTATATCCAAATTAGGTGATAAGCTGTATTCAATATTAGTGGTGAGGATCACTTTGATTAATTTGATATTGAGTGGACTGTAAATTATAAATATTTCATCACCATAAGATGTGAATAAAACCACTATTTAATTTATGACATATATTGAACTACACTCTACAACCTTCTTCTCTTATTACATTTGCTAGACTCCCTTATTCTTATATGTTACAGGTATTTATACTCATATAATTGTATCCCCTATCCCGAAGGGTCCCAGGTTAAATAAAAGCCCTGGTCAAATATTGACCCAATTAGAAATATATAATTTTTGCATACTTCAAAAAGTTTCGAGTTTTGAACTGAAAACAAAATATTGTTTCTCTGCGTTAAATTAATTATTTCCAGTTGTGCTGATTGGATCAGTATTTTTTTTTATTGTACCATATTGGAGCCAACTTTATAACAATTCAAAAAAAATGCAATTTTCTTAACAATAAAAACCCTTGAGTGTTTATAAAGGTTAAAAAAAAACATTTTTTTTTACTCTGCTACGTGTTTTTTCCTTTTTTTCTCTGCTATCTTTTTTTTTCAATCGATTGAATTTGGGGAAAGGTTGAAAAATCTTTGTAAATATTTAAGGGTTGTTATTGCTAAGAAAGTTGCAAAAAGATTGTTTTTAAATTATTATAAAGTGGACTTCAATATAAGTATAATAATAAAAAAGGAATTCTGATGCGATCAGCACAACTGGAGATAATTAATTTAACGCAGAGGTTGTTCGCAAATTGAGCAAACCAGCTATTTCGATCAAAAAATTTCATTTTTTTTTATCATAATCCTAAAATACGTTTCAAATAATTGTATGTATATCTTTAAAATAAATAAATTTCACACAATTCGAAAATGTTATATTTTAATTTCAAAATTGAAAAATACATGGAACTCTTTTTACTTTAAGATACTATTTATTAACTTCCCGAAGGAGAAGTTTATGTTTTCATCAAAAAATCCGATTCGCTAATTTTATGTTTTCTCGACGTTTCAAGCCATTCTGAATCGAATGAGATCAAATTTGGAAAAAGTATGTGTGTGTGTGTATGTGAACAGATTTTTTTGCTCGCTCGAAAACGGCTGGGCGGATTTTAAAAATTTAAAAGCCATTCGATGTATCTCGACGAGGACTATCGTTTGTCAGTTTTGTGGTACGATCGGCCAAGACGTTTCTTTATAAATAGCAGAAAAGTGAAAAAATTTTCGTCCACGTTTTAGCCCGCAATTCTGAACCGATTATGAAAATTCAAAAACCGTCCGAAAGATATTGATTGGGAATCGTGCTGATTAGTTTTTGGTAAAGATCGGCCGGGCCGTTTTCTTGTAATAAAGTGTTAAAAAATAATTTTTTCGACGATTTTTGTGATTATTTTTTTGACGGTAGATACCATAGTCTTATAGATCATACTAAAATATTACGGTCCTACGACAACTGGTTTAGCTTTAAAAATTCGTCAAAGTTTGCAAAAATTAGTATGGTCTTTTTGGCATTTGCCAAAATTAGAACTTTCATCGACGTTTGCTCAAAAACGCCTGATCCGATTTCAGAAATTTAAAAACCATTTGATGTTTTCTCAATGAGGATTATCGTTTCTCAGTTTTGTGCGATGATCTGCTGTTTTCTTTGTAATTTGAAAAAAAGTGTTAAACTTTTCGTCCACATTTAAGCTCATCCTACCGAACCGATTTTAAAAAATCAAGAACTGTTTGAAAGATATTAGTTGTGAATGGTACTCATTAGTTGTAAGTGAAAATCTACCGAGCCGTTTTCTTGTAATTAACTGTTGAAAAAAAAAATTTAAGCCGATTTTTATGGAATTTTTTAGCGATATATATCATGGTCTTATAGAACTTACTGTAATAATACGGCCTTACGACAAGTAGTTTAATTTTAAAAATTCATCAAAGTTTGAGAAAATGAGTAGTTTTTTTGACGTTAGCTAAAATTAAAATTAGACCATTTACTTGGTATAACAATATAGTACTTGGTCTTAATAAACATACTAAACCATTAAAATCCTACGGAAACTGGTTCAAACATAATAATTGCTGATTTCTGAAAAGTTGCTTTTTGAAAATACTCCGAGTTAACGTGTTCGTTCGTTTTCAATAATGTGTAATAAATCCACTCATAAATTAATTTATTTTTTATTGATTAAGTCGATTATTTACACATATCGGGAAGTTCATGTAACTTGCCTCAAGGCTAAATACCAATACCAACTAGTTTTTATCAAGGGTTGTCCGTCCCCATCCTTTCATTTTGAAATCAATTTTTCTTAAAATTTTTAATCAATGTTCACAATATTAAATTAAAAAATGCACACAACTCTAAATTTTCACCCTCCTTCCACAGCCATTTTAGTAATCGAATAATTAATCTGAATTTTAAATGACATTTTTCTGACTTAGTGCAAAGCATTGATTTAACTTAAAAAAAAAACAATGAATGCAATGCATGGGAAAAATGCAGTCACATCGTCAAGGGAACGCTATCACACATAGTTTTTTATATGATTTCTAAGACAAACCGTAAAAAGAGTTTAAAAAAAGAGGAAATGAGCCTATAAATATCATTCTGCTTTAATATTTTAAAAATATCAATTTTATTGAGTATTTATATTGAGAGGCCGCCTGGTGTATCAAGTGAAGTAAAATGGAATTATTAGAAACTAATGCCTATATGCTATTTAATAAAAAAATTTAATTGAAAATAACAGAATAAAAACTTTGTTGTACCTATTTCATAAAACTTATTGGCGAAAACTGGTTGATTTCATCATATCATTTTTTTTTTTAATTTTTGCTGTTAATCATGTGATATATATTCTTGTTGAAATTTTCTATCGATTCATATACAAGCATCTAAGAAGACACTTGATTATATTTTTTGATCTTCATCACATAATTTGTATCAGAATAATATATTAAAATCAAACAAAGAAGATATACAGGAAGAAAACATTAATGCAATTTGAATAATACGGACGCTCACTTACAATTAAATGGAAACAAATTAATTGCAGGTAGTAAAATGTTTACCAGGCCAGCTCTATTTAATAATCCAAATAAACTAATAGAGTATTCACCTTCTTCTTCAAAAGCGCCTTTAATAACAAGTGGCTCAAAATGAGAAAGCTTAGTTTTCTCTCTTTCCAAACCGTCGTTCCATAACTTAATCAAATGGAATGTTATTTCTTTAGTTCCTTTGTTAGATAAGAAAATAAAAATAGATTTCCTAAAATATAATTAAATTTAGAATGTGAATATAGTGAAATTATTATCAACTTACCGGAAATCCAATCCATCAATATGAGCATTGTAATCTAAAAATGGTTTCAAGGCATCAAGAACTCCAACAGGCATTTTGTCAACTTCATCAAAAATAAATAAAGATTTATCACATGCTTTCACAGCTGATTTAATATCAGATACTAATTTTTCCTATAAAACAAATCAATAATAATCACATAATTATATTGTATAGATCATTTAATGTTTTAAAAGTATGAGATTATAACAAATTCAATTTGAATGGTATAGTATCATACCTTATATTCATCAACTTTACTTTGCAGAGGAAAATGTAATCCGCCATTGTAACTATGCACAAATTTGCTCTTTTCTCCATACCTGTACAAACTATTAGCTATAAATTGAGATACATAATTTTTACCACTTCCAGGAGTGCCATGAAAGCTTAATGTCAGTGGTTTCTTTGGAGATGATGATGATATATGGCCTTGTATGGCAGGTACAACAGTATCGAGAACAAGATGCTGCCCATAAACGTGATGTGTTAGAGAAGTATAAAGTTCTAAAAAAATTATTTCAATAAATCTGGTGAATCAGATAATACAAAAAATGCTGTTAAATATACTTTTAATATCATAGGGAATAGAATAACTGTTACAGCATTCTGCATATTTACAGTATGTATTATCTTTTAACATATCAAAAGAGTTATAGAATATCGCACTTCCAGCCATAGCAGCTATTCCTCCAAAAATAGTCCCTGTTATTGGTTCTATGCATTCTATATTTAATAATAACAATAGTAATAAATACAAACAATAAGTTTTTTATGAAGCATTTCAATTTATCTTTTAAAATAAATAACTCAATTTCTACAAGCCATAAAAATATTTTTTGCGCAGCGGCACATGATTTGCGCAGCGGCACATGATTTATAATTTTTGTAATACATAAGATGAGAGGAAGTCAAAATATACACATTGTATTTTGTGGCATTAACCTAAAAATAAGCAAGTACTTTTTGACATTGACATTTCCTTGACATTTTCCCTACGCCCATTTGACATACCATAGGTGGTAAAAGAGATTTAAGAATATAGATATGAACATAACCTTAGTCAATGTGTACTAGATTATTTACTAGACTTTTTCATTCTGAGAGCTAGAAAATGAGTGATGTTTTACGCATATCGCTTGACAACTATGGGCTGAAATTAAATGCGTTTTGCCCCCTTCTACCATAGACCTTATACAATTGAAATTGTATAAGGTCTATGCCTTCTACCCATAGATAAAAGAAGAGTGTTGGTGTATTTATGTGTAATAAATATGTGAATAAAAATAATATTGTTTTTTTGTATTATAATGTATTTTTAAGATTTAGTTATAAATCATGTAAGATATTAGTTATTAATTAACTTCCCGTAGGGTAAGTTATTGTAATGGGCCGAAAATCGGAATTGAAATTTTTTACATTTCTCGACGTTTTGGAGGTTTCTGAACGTTTTGGCATACCTCAGAAAAAATGGATGTGTGTGTGTGTGTGTGTGTGTGTGTGTGTATGTATGTGTGGATACAAATTTCCAGTCACGTTTTAGGGCGCACGGATCAACCGATTTGAATGGTTCAAAAAACATTCGATTCCTATTGATTGGGAAAAGAGCTGATTAGTTTTTTGCTAAGGCAGGTCCAACCGTTTCGGAGATACGGAGCAAAGAGTGCAAAAAATAGAAATCGAATTTTTGAGCGAACGGAGTATCCGATTTGAATGATCTAAAAAACATTCAATTAGTAATGATTGGGAGAAGTGTTTATTAGTTTTGGCAAAGGCAGGCCCAGCCATTTCGAAGATACGGAGCTAAATATGTAAAAAATGGCAGTTTTTTGAGAGAACTAAGCGTCCGATTTAAATGATTCAAAGAACTTTCTGCTTGTCTTAACAAAATAATTGATTTTGGAAAAAAAATTTTGTTCCAATTTTTTTTTTTTTTTTTTTTTTTTTTTTTTTTTGTAGTATTTTGTATATCGAAATATTTCAGATTTTATTTTTAATCTGACTATAGTTCTAATATACTTTAGAAATAATTTCAACTCTGCAATTCGGTTTATATAATTCTTATAAATATTAGACAATGTTACTATATTTATAATAATCTATTTGAAAACATTCAATATTCCTCGATCATTTCGTTACGGTGCGGGAAGTTCCAGCAATTTGCCTCAAGGCACGATGCCATAATTGCCTCAAGACAGAATTCCACTTACAGCTAGTTTTATTGTTGTTATTTGCGTAGATAAATGAACCAAAATAAACATTAGTCCTTATCATAGATAAGTAAACATGGTCCACACGACGTTAAAAACATGCTAATTTTGACGTTGGCGGTCATAAAAAGGTCATTGACCTTTGATCGTACTTTTAACGGACGCTATGAAGTTGGCGTCGGAACGAGTGTTTAGCTGTCCTAAATTGATTGTACATTTCACGGACGACATGAAGTTGTCGCCGACAAGAATAGTTCGGCGAAAAGAGTAGTTTAAACCTGAGAACCGAATATGAAGATCCTATACGATATAATAATATATGATGGAGATATCATATTCAAATATTGTCTAGGATCGAATCTTGCAAAGATGTTGGCCTTTAACGTCGAGATTTAGGAATTTGCAATAACAAATTATTATCATATTTAATCTCTATGACAAATATTTGAGAAAGAACGAAATATAGTTATTCCAGAACATATTAAAACCAACATTACGGAGTGCTTTGATTTGGTATTCAAGTATTATAAGATCAAGTTTCAAATTGTCATGAGTAGGGTCTCATTTGACTGCAGTTAGTTTTTACTAAATAAAGGCTAGGACGTTAATAATAATAACAAAATAAATTCAAACTAGGATTGAATGTGATAATATAGCCTACTGGCGTTAGGACAAATAAAACAATCAAATTTGCACCCACCTTTTGCAAATTATATACATTTTTAGTACTTGCACTACTCAATGGAATAAAGCAACATGTTTCAAATTTGTGTAAATAATAAACATGAGATTATTTTTGCTAACAATATAGCTAGTGTAAATGATAGCAATTCAAAATATCATTTAGCCCATGAATAATTTTACTAAAAATTATATTTAAACAATTTTATTTTAGATCAAATACTAATAATTTCAGAATAAAAAAAAAGAATAGTACTTATTTTATTTAACATTTTTATTAAATCAAATAATATATAAACATTTTATATTATTTGCAATATGAACCATGCAATATAAACATCCAAACGATATGAAGCATGAGAAAATTATCGCAAGCCAAAGCCAAACAGAAAGAAGTAGATACTGATTGCTTAATATTTAGATTTTTTATTATTAACTCTTTTATTTACAACTGTCCAGTAAAGGGACATTCAGTAAATTTGATGATTTAGGTGGAAACTTAAAAAAACTATACTACTTCACCATCCAAAAAACCATATTGTTAAATTAATAATATTTCTATATCTTTCGCAGTTTGAAAAACCATGACAACTGATAAAATGTATTCATGTGCATATAGCTACATTATATTTGCAAAAGCTGCAGGTCATTCTACCTTAGAAAGTCATAGTATTGTCAAATTGATGTAAATCAAATATAATGATGCCAATACAATTGGGTTTATTCTCTATTTAAATCCATTGTATGATTAGTCGATGCAACATATTATAATATCCTATCAAGCAAAGATCATAATATACTGGTTCTTGATTGTGTACCTAAAAGAACAATTTACAAGTTATACAATACAGAATACAAATAATCAGTAAATTAAAGCACTACATATCTATAAAATGTTTTCTCGAGCTGAGTGGAGAATTGGGAATGGAAGATGGATAATGTTACAATGACGGTGTAGCAGTTTGTGAAGATAAATACATGTTGAGAGCTGAGTTGATGATGAGCAGGTTGTAGAATAAAGACTTGTAGGGAGCTAAAATTGATGATAGAAGGTTGTGGAGATAAAGACGTGAAGCCCAAGAATTGAA
>NW_020539726.1:2979542-3024230 GCF_003426905.1 Ctenocephalides felis | reverse complement strand
CACGATTTACATATATCACAAATAAACGGTGGTCATCTAGGAATAAAAGAAAACTTATAATAAAATCAAAAAATTTTTACAAGTGGCCAAAAATGAAAGAGCAAATTAAAGATTTCATAAATAAATGTATAAATTGTCAAAAAATAAAGTATCACGGAGGAAAACTGAAGAACCCATGGTAATTACAACTACTGCAAAAGAACCATTCGAAAAAGAAGTATTGATTTATGCGGACCATATCCTATTTAAGATAATCAAAATAAATACCTTTTAACTTTTATTTGCGATCTTACGAAATATGCAGGTGCAATTCCTATTCCAAATCAAGAAAGCGCTACGGTTGCAGAAGCTTTCGTATCTGAAGTTATTTTTAAGTATTGGTATTCCAAAGAAGTTTGTCAGATTTAGGTACAACTTTACTAGTGATTTGTTCAAAGACATTTATAAAACTTTAAAAATAAAAAGAATTACAACATCACCATACAGACCAGAATCTAATGGTGCATGTGAACGTATGCATAGAGACCTTATTCCATAGATAAGTAAACATAATTTATTCAAAATATTAGATCATATATCAATAGTACACAAACAAAATTAGGATATAAAGTATTCAAATATGCAATTTTTATTCATAATACAACCGTAAATAAATCAACAAATTATACACCTTTTGAATTATTATTTGGAAGAAAAATTGAATTACCTTTGTTTATTAGTAAAAGTAATGCAAAATAATTACGACATATATACAAACGAATTGAAATCTTGATTGCAACAGGCAAATTTAAATGCACGATAAAATCTTTATATAGTGTTAAAATGAAATCTAAAGAATAATATGATAAAAATTCAAATCCAAAATATTCAAAATAGATGATTAAGTTTTGCTCAGAAATGAAACACATATCCTAGAAAATGCAAAAAATTAATGCATCATTTAAAGGTCCTTATAAAATATTAAAAACTGATGATATAAATAGTACCATACTTGTTAATAATAAAGCAGTTCAAGTGCATAATAAATTAAAAATCTTCACACCGAATAAATATTTTTTTAATAATATTGGATTATGAATAAACTACAGAGTATGAAAAAGGAAAACGCAAGCGAATTTGTATATTCAAACTTGAAAACCTTATTGACCAAGTAGATTGGTGTCGTCACCCTAAGATGTTAAACTTAGAGTGTCGACGTTATAAGTCCATGAAACCAGCATAATTTATTATGCGAACCCTCTTACACATGGATAGAACGACTATATATTTCCTTTATTGTTTAACTATATTTTCTTTTCTTCCACCCCGTACGAATTACAACAAAAAGTATTCACGAAACAACCAACTTTATCTATCTTTCTCTTATGAATGTATATTTAATTATCTTAAATGTAATGCTATGACTTACAGACAATTTAAACTCGACTATGAATTATAACCATTGACAAATTATTTTGATTTTATGTAACTTTTAATATTATAAAAAAAAATAAAGAACAGAAATTATGCAATGTCTCCAGAATTTTTAAGTGTTGTACAATATTAAGTAAATCCCTGATAAGGATTAATTAATTAAATAACTAATTAAGTTAAATATATGAAATATGTGTAAGAAAGAGATTAAAAACAAATGAATTAAAATAAATTTGTCACAACCATAGATTCTCAAACTTTTTCACAAATATTAAAATTTACAATGTAAATGAAATCAAAGTTTTTTTAAAAAAAAGAGAACATTGTTATATTATAAGTCATGACAATTATTGTAAAACTGTTCACATTATTATTAACCAATGAAATGTCATATTTTGAAATATTATAAAGATATTATATAACACAACTGTAATCATGAAATTTTGCAAAATATTACCATTGAAATAAAATTATGCTTAATTGCAAATTTATGATATTGCTCTACAATAAAGAAAACTTTTGAATTTTTTTTATTAGCATTTTTTTGAATTTTTTCGAAATTTTATGAAAAAAAAAGTATTTGTAATATTATATGAACTTCAACATTATAGTAACTATATTCAAACAAGTAATTATAAGAAATCTATACAAGTTTCTATACAATATAATAGCATGTGCCAAACATTTTTTTTGAAGCACCCGACGAAATGCTTTCTTTTTTTATGAACGCCCGAGGGCGCGCGTTTTTTCTATGGTGAGGTGAGGTGTAGTGGTATCAACCCTTTGTAATAATTATAAATAACTAGCCGACCCGACAGACTTCGTCCTGTCAAAAAATTTGTAATGTGGCGGTGTTTTGTTCCTACCTTTTTTCTATTCTTTGCAAAAAATTATCCTGAACAGAACCGTCACCCTGGTAATAATTCGGTGTGAATTAAAAATAATTAAATAAAACACTATAAGCATTTAAAAGTAAGTAATTTTAATCATGTAAATCATAATTCAAAAATCAGTTCAATTTTTATTGTAGTGCTTTGTGATAAACGATGTTTTTTGTTTGGCGTATTCCTTGACAAACCAATCTGATGGTTTTCCAATACGGGAACAGACAACATACAATTTTCCATGTTAGAAACATGGGTTTTCCAAATTAATACCACAAACACTTAATGATACCATAAACGCACTGAAAACTGTAGTCGTTCAATCTTAAATGGCACATCAGTCGGAATCATTGGGATGCACGGTGCGAGAACATCTTCTGCTCTATACTATCCTTTCAATATAGTTGCTTCCATCACGTTGTTTGGTCGATATTTCGCAACATTATAATTGCCGATCCAACCTTTAATTGAAGATTGTGAGATGACAATCCTAGCAAATCCAGCGAGTTTAAAAACTCCGGTGCATCGTCTTGGTTAGCTGCCGAATCAGCTGATTCGCCTGCAATTTGTTCTTGAATTTTGAAATTTAATTCATTTACATCAATGTTTTTGGCTGCCAATATAGCTCGTTAATTAACAGAAAGATATTTCTATGTTCATATAAATATATTAAAAATTAAATTATCAAAAACTACACAAAATGTCATGACATAGATCATTGTTTTTTCTACAAACTTCGTTGCCTACTCGATTAAAAAAGAAAAAGGCTGTTTTCAGGGTTTTCCCGGCAATTATTTGATTTTTTCTCGCCGTAAGAACCATCCTTGGACTTGAACGAACATTTAAAAAAAAGAATTGGCCAAATTGGTCCAGGCGTTGTTGAGTTATGCGCTTACCAACACATTTTGCGGTTCATTTTTATATATAAGATATAAATTCTATATAACAGTCAATATGAACAACGCAGTTAGCATGACTCATAGCCTTGCAACATTGTATGCAGAGGTAAGACGCACGTGCAAGTCAGAGTAACGGTTTCTGTAAGGTTTTGCGTCTCAGATAAACAGAATGATTCATATTTAACAAACATTTCTAGAAGGTGATTACGTCATCTTGGGAAGGTTATAAAAACTCTGAGATGATAAAATAACCGTTCATTCCTAGTCTAGTTTTCAATCACTCCACATCAGTCTTCCCCTCAATATATTAATTGTGTATTAAGTTGTAATCAAGTGTAACCGAATAATGAAGTAAATAAGTTAATAAACGTCTTCAAATATTTAATTAAAAATTTCCACAGTGATAAAGGCTTAACGTTAGTAGCAGAAGAACCTAATTATAAATGTTGACGTGACGCAACATAATTGTTGGCAACAGCGAATCCACAACATTTGGTACCAGTGTTGGGATCTCAACATATTTGTTGTTAGCTCAAGGGTGTACAACAATATATATATACAGGGTCGGCCCTGCCTTGAATGCAATGCATGCAAAAAATGCGGGCGCACGCCTTAGGGGGCGCCAAAAACGAGATTCGGATATGAAATTTATAATAGTTTTTTCAATACCATTTAAAAAAATATAATTTCTTTGCATCTTTTACTAAATTTGGACGTTGCATTGCATTCAAGGCAGGGCCGACGATGGAAAAGTAAAGATGAATACATACAATTCGGCTCTTGCGATATCAATTAGAAGTTCACGATGCAATTTTAGATATTTTAATAATGAAAAATTAAATTAAAATAATTCAACTAAAATGTTAGTACCAGTGTTGTTTGATAATGAGAGGCTAGATTTTTTTGCTTTCTATGATTTGTTTAATAGAATAAATCGCATAAAATCTTCAAAATAAATAAGTAAACTGTTTCACAACCCAAACATTAACATTACACATGCGTTAGAGTTAAATGAAAATTTAAAAATATTCTTGCAAACCCAGATTTATTAATAATTATTTACAAAAATTAACGTAAATGTTTACATAATTTTAATGATAAACTGTTCAAAAAGTTAAAATAACAGGGGGGGGGGCGCTAGAAAAAAATTGGCATGCGGGCGCTGAGTACCCCAGGACCGGCCATGTATATATATATATATATATATATATATATATATATATATATTAGATTTTTTTGTTCGACGCTGAGACATATCTTGAATATTGATTTTCAGCCAATCGTCGAAATAAAAGAAAACAAATAAATAAAAATGTTTATTTATAATATACGTTTCGACACGGAGTGTCATCATTCAGCAAATTTTGTTAATCAGTATCAAAAAATAAAAAATTAAAAACAAAATTTGTTCACTTAACACACTTTACGCGGGAAGAGTAGTTCTACCTGGTATTCGGACTGTGCTTTACACGCGGATACCGAGTAGGACTACCCGCTGTAGAACGGCACAAGCTAGATGCGAAGAGCGAACGAAATTTCTATTTCGTTTCTATTACCCAATATATTTTTAAAAATTATAATTTATTGTAATATTAATTTATTATAATGTAATATTTTTAAAAAATCTGATATAATGTGCAACAATTTTTTTAAAAACTATATTTATTCTCCAATAATATTTCAATAATTCTTCTAACAATTATGATTTCTTATTCAACAATACGAAGGAGAAGTTTATGTTTTCATAAAAAATCCGATTCGCTAATTTTATGTTTTCTCGACGTTTCAAGCCATTCTGAATCGAATGAGACCAAATTTTGAACTAGTCGGTATTGGTATTTTGCCTTGAGGCAAGTTACATGGACTTTCCGATTTGTGTAAATAATCGACTTAATTCATGATAGATAAATTAATTTATGAGTAGTTAAAAGTATTCGAAGTGGATTTATTACACATTATTGAAAATCGAACACGTCAACCCGGTCGTAGTATTTGTTAAAAGCAAATTTTCAAAAATCAATAATTTTTATAATTGAGCCAGTTTTTTATAGGACTTTAATTGTTTAGTATGTTTAAGACCAAGTACTCTATCGTTATACCAAGTAAATCATATAATTTTAATTTTAACAAATGCCAAAAGAACTACTCATTTTCTCAAACTTTGATGAATTTTTAAAATTAAACCACTTGTCGTAAGGCTGTAATATTTCATTAAGTTCTGTAAGACCATGATATATATCGCCAAAAAAAAGTTTCATGAAAATCGGCTTAAATTTTTTTTTCAACAGTTAATTACAAGAAAACGGCTCGGTAGATTTTCACCTAAAACTAATCAGAATCATTCCCAACTAATATCTTTCGAACAATTATTGATATTTTAAAATCGATTCGGTAGTATGAGCTTACATGTGGACGAAAAGTTTAACACTTTTTTCCAAATTACAAAAACACGGCTCGGCCGATTGTCGCACAAAACTGAGAAATGATAAGCCTCATCGAGATACATCAAATGGTTTTTAAATTTATAAAATCGGTTCAGGCGTTTGTGAGCAAATGTCGATGAAAGTTCTAATTTTGACAAATGCCATAAAGACCATACTAATTTTCGCAAACTTTGACGAATTTTTAAAGCTAAACGAGTTGTCGTAGGGCCGTAATATTTAGTATGATCTAGAAGACTATGGTATCTACCGTCAAAAAATAATAATAAAAATCGAAGAAAAATTTTTTTTAACACCTTATTACAAAACGGACCGGACGATCTCTACCAAAAACTAATCAGGTCGATTCCCAAACAATATCTTTCGAACGATTTTTGAATTTTCAAAATCGGTTCAGAATTGCGAGCTAAGACGGCAATTTACGGCAAAAAATCTGTTGATGCACACACACACACAGACTTTTTCCAAATTAGGTCTCATTTGATTCAGAATGGCTTGAAACGTCGAGAAAACATAAAATTAGCGAATCGAATTTTTAATAAAAACATAAACTATCGAATTTTTAACGTAAAACTCATGTGGTTGTACATAATATGATTATATTACAGGTACTTTATAAATAATTTTGAATGGATATGTCTGATTTATGTACCTGTTAGACGACGTTGGTAATTTTGTCAAATACGATAATCAGTGGGTAATAAAAGTCCATTTGTTTATTTAAAACGCACAAAACCGTCCATTGTTTTATTTAAATTACGCTTCTACAAACATTTTCAAATTAAAAATGTAAAGTTTCTACGCGAATTTGAAATAATTTCTCACCTTTAGCCGCAAACGGTTTAGCCGTTTTCGAGTTTTACTAAGACATTTGAAAGAGAGTTCCATTTTTATATATGTATAAAAATGGAACTTCCCGAAATGTATAAATAATATACTTAATCAATTTGACTTTAGAATAAGCAACTTCATCTGCCTTTCACAATATTTTTTTTTATTCTATAACTTATTAAGTAATATATCACTTTCATCGATCAAAAATAAAAAAAATATGATTTTATAATTTCATTTATTTTTATATAATAATCAGAATACATAAGTTATTCATTGTGATAAAATTGTATCGACGCATACGCTCATACACCAACAATATAAAAAACTAGTGGGGCGCATGGCATCGTGCCTTAAGGCAAATTGCTGGAACTTTCCGTACCAAAAACTATTATTTTTTTAAAAACGATTAACATTGTTGAAAAAAATTTACTTCGATTTTTTGAGAAACTATAAATTTGACAAAAAAATACTTTTTTTGAAAAAAAAAATTTTCTTTATTTTGACATATTTTGGAAATTCTGAACTTTTTCTCAAATCAATCGTACTGCTTTAACTGCATAGAGACGGAATGCCAAAGCGCGTTAGCGCCGCGTTGTCGTCTAACGGATAAACATTGGTACGGAACCCATAGAAATGTAAACAAAATTTATACTTATTATTAAAATCTCTGTAAAATATCTAATAATTTGATGTGCATATGTCTAATGATCATTTTTGACCGCCAAATAGCATTTTATTTACTTTTTTTACTAGATCTCCAAAACCGCTAGACCTGCCTTCATGAAAATTTGATCAATTCTTCATCGTGTCAATACAAGTAAAATGTTTTTTAAATTATTAAAATCGGACGCTCCGTTCTCTTAAAAACCGAGTTACCATTTTTGGCACTTTTTGCCTCGTACCTTCGAAATGGCTAGACCTGCCTTTGCCAAAAACTAATCAGCACGTCTCCTTATTAATACGAATCGAATGTTTTTTTAATTATTCAAATCGCTTCATCCCTGTTCCCGAAATCGTCGACGAAAATTTGTATCCGCACACACATACATACACGCACACACACACACACACATCTATTTTTTCTAAGGTATGCCAAAATATTCAGAAACCTCTGAAACGTAATGATATATAAAAATTTTCATTTTCGATTTTTTTGCGATTACTGTAACTTGCCCTACGGAAAGTTAAAAAAGTAGGCACAAGAAGTCATACAAATTTAACTAATAGGGCAGAGCACGTTTGTTGGCTGTGAGAGTTAAATTGTGTCTCTAATCATAACAAATACAATGGGCGAAGGATTATCAATAAAGTGTTTATGTTTAGGATTCTTGTTTTTTTTTGTATCATTTGGTGGTAGTTGAGATACGGTGAAGTCTAGCGGAAAATCTTATAACCCCTTCTACAATACTCGAACCCATTCCGAGTATTGGGAAAGATTGGATGAATAGATGTTAGTTGTCCTAGTATGCCTATCTATCCGATCTTCCACAATATTTAGATCATGTTGAATCATTACAGAAGTTGTTATAAGATTGCTATCACACAAACAAAATAAATAATATATGCCAAAATTATAATAAGTAAATAAATGTTATAGACACGCACTTTTTTGCGGCATTCCTAATTTGATGCTCTGTAACATTCCACCGACGTAACACATTTAGCTCTTTTTGAAAATACTTTCAGTGTCACAAATGATATTTAATAAGAAAATTGTTGGAATGTTAGTATGGTATAGTATATTTTCGAGGCAGCGGCTTCAACATTTGGTAAATTAGCAGGAAACAATAATAATTATAATTTGATTATTAAAGATTTTCTTGGTCAATTCACAACTTATGAGACAAAGTATATTTTCGAGGCAGTGGCTTCAATATTTGGTAAATTTGTAGAAAACGATGATAATTATAACTTGATTATTAAAGATTTTCTTGGTCAAATCACGACTTATGAGAAGAAGTATATTTGCAAGGCATTGGTTACAACATTTGGTAAATTAGCAGAAACATTGCCTGATTCAGTGGTGAGGCAAATGCTTCCGATTGTAATTATAACTTGATTATTATAGATCTTCTTTTTCAATTCACGACTTCTGAATAGTTTTTTTGTGTATAGTAAAGGAATTGCCTTTATGCATTCCAGACTGATGTTTTGTCTAGGTATGTCGGTTTACAATGTATGTCACAATACCGCCTGGGTTTAACACCGACTAAAACCTCCGTTTTGTCCTTGCTTCTGGTTCCCACGGAAACCGAAGTTAGGCATTACTTCGTGGAAGGAGAGGGGGTAAATAGAATTGAACAGTTCTGGTGTGTAGGATGGTTGCGGTGGTGTGTTTCAAAAGATTTGGGATTGAGCATAAATTTAGCTGCCTTTCTTAGGATCTGGAATAGGAAGCGGATTCCCTTCATCTGATGAGTATGAGATTATATTGAAGAAAATCAAATACACCGAAATTAACTTTAAATTTCGTTTGGGGCTTAGAGCTGACTGACTTGTGTGGAACGGCTGTTCACACAAAATCATATATCACGTCAGCCCTCCAGTATCTGACTGGTGCTACCACTCTACTACTACCAGATCAGTACTGATCCGTTCCGCCGCCTAACGAAAGACAGGGCTCACTCCCGAATCCAGTCCGAGCACACTTCCGCATCTGCCCTAGCCAACTGGTCTTGAAAAACTAACTGTGAAAAACGTTCTTCATGCCTGGTTGCCGAGCATAGGCCCGACACTTCAGCCATCCATTTTCACAATTGATTCGCTTTCAATTCATTATTACGAAATTATATAGCCATCATATTTCTGAAATTACGATCTGATTACATTAGCTTAGCAATAACTAACTCATGAAGAAATTTCATGACGTTTTTAATACATGATATATATATATATATATATATATATATATCTATATATATATAATTACTTGTATTATTGTGGATGATATTTTGAACTTCTACGAGGCATTAATCGCAAGCCATTGTATACCAATCTGTAAGCATCACTAGATAAGACAGTCAGCATTAGAATCACTATTGCTGTCACTATAATGTTAAACACAGCATTGATTAGTAAGAATTGTAATCAAAAATAAATTTTAATATTTTCAATCGCAACAATTAGATGAGCTTAGCAATTAACGACAAATAGAATAAATATAACGCAATAATATCACTTTAATTACTAGGATGAATAAAGAAATGTCAATGTCATTCTTGCACTTCTTGCCTATTGAAGTATATATTCTTTAGCAATTAGTGTGTAGTTCTCTTGTATAGAGACGCCAAAATAGAACGTAAAGCTATCCTGTATATTTTTATAAATATGGAATCGTTCTATCGTCGTATTTACATAATAAATACTTTGATATATCATATCCTTGATATTATCATTATTGATGATATCGCTGAACCTGATTCCATGCAACGGCAATATAGCTGAATAATGCACATTGTTCCAATTGAACAAAAGTAATGGCTCGCAATGAGCTTGTGCATTATAGAACTCTTCGGTGGAATGTTTAAATGTGCCAATGTGAAACTTTTTGCAGATTCGCACATTATCAACATTGCTAACTACGATAATGTCACTTCGAAGCGCTTTGGCCAAGTAGAAAGGCGTTACTTCATATGCTCATTGTCCGTTCTTTGCATGAAGCTGCATCACTTCAGATCCATGTTTCGCATGCATGACACATTCGCCTTGCAACTGCACCGTTCTAATTGCGAGCCACCACTGAGAAAGCGACAATACTGAACAAACGGAAGGCGCATTTCTTCATCATTAATTAATTGATTTGTACATAGTAATCGTACAGACTTTAAGTATTTTTCATCGCCGTGGATGTTTCTAGATATATGGCATCCTAAAAACAATTTTCAACACCAGTGGTTGTTATTATACTGAGGTGCCTATGAACAAGATCATGAAATCGTTTGTACGGTCCGCTGCATTCTATAGTGCAATACTCGGTTATTTCATCGACACTTTTTACATTACCAACTGCAAACGTCTCTCGAAATGCAGAAATCAATTCCATGCTCTCAACTACTATTGCATTGGCCAAAGCAGCAAAATTAGCTTCCCTAATATTTGATCCAGCTAATGTGCTCAAATCGACTAACAGCTTAGCTACTGTGGCTTGCAAGTCAATAACGTTCTCGGGTTCCGAATCAATTGAGAACGCTTGCTCAGCTTGGATTGTCTCATAGCCATTATTTAGTATGCCTGAAACTGCATTGCAAGTTTTCGAACGAGATTCTTCAGTCGTCGTGTATGGTTTCTCATCATCACATGGCTTATGATAGCTGAAATAAGTTTCATATATACACCTCCTGGAATGTTGTCGCAATTTGAGAAAATTATATCGATCGTATGCGTATTAGAATTTGTTGTGATGTCGTCGCTTGGAAATATTCTGCGCATGTTGAATTGGCGCAAAAAGTTTATTAAATATATATTTTTATTTTCGGATTTTACAATATTGTAATTGAAATCTCCAATGAAAATAACCTTAGCATGTTGCATAAATTGTGAAAAAATTTACAGAAAAACTGTTTCGAACATTTATTTCGTGCATTTGGGAATTTGTAACCTGTTGTGTACCGAATCTACTTCATCAATGACATTTGTGATTTTCAGACGTTTTGCGCCAATAAGAATCAGAAGCTTTCGTTAGTATTTCGCTTAATGTCACAATGTCGCCTCTGCGAAACCAACAATTACATGAGACATTATATTTTTCAGTGTACCAACATTCTGATATATCAATATCGGAGATGTTACGTCTTTCGTAGGCGATAGATTGCGTAGGCGATTGATTTCGTTTGTGCTTGTAGATGGTTGTATATAAAAAAACTGCCCAATATATATAAACCACTCAATGTTTTCACTCGACTAAAAGCAACGCAAAGCATCGATTTGCCTCTTCGCTCTTTTTTAGTGAAATCCATACATATCGCATCATAAGTTTGACCTTGGACTCTATGAATGATCATAGTCTCTGAAGGTACTAATGGGAAGTGATTACAAATTATATGATATTTTTCATCATCGGTCACATTTGTCTTGATGACCGTTCTTTTAATTGGTGTCCAATTGATATTTATTTGATGTTGTATCATATAATCATAATGGCATAATCTTGCCTTTTTAAAGACGAGCCAAACGATTTCGGGTTTATTAGTTTGTTCATTGAAAGTCACCAATCTCAAAATCCCGCATGCTCTATTAACAAGTTCATCCTCGATATCTGTGTTGTAATTAATCATATATTTTATGCTGATCTTAAAGTTTATTTTAATTTTTAATCTGAAATCATGACCAGCTCTAGTTCGCAACAGTTTTTGCAGAGTTTCTTTAGATGTTCGGTCGAATTGTTAGAAAATAAATTGTCAGCTTCTGACACAATTAATACATTGGAGTTACTTTCAATTTTCTTTTCATTCTACATGCTTACATTTTTGTTCGTACTATCTGATCTTTCTTTTCATCTGGCTTCACCTCTCGTTTCTTTATCAATGCCAGATCTTCATTGGTCAAGGCGTCGTTAGCAAGATTATTTAGCGCATTAATAAACAACAAATTCTCCCTTTGCCTCATTACTTCAGTTAGCTCATAGAAATAAATTCCAATATTGAAACACCCCAAATGGCTCATTCACGCCTTTGATTTGCCGAAAACGTGTGTCAATTCGGCTCAACGTGGCACAGCCTATCATAAAAATTTCATCGATAATCACGAGCTGATCTTTTGATAATTTCTCTCGCACAGTATTTGCTAAGTCGCTAGAGAGCTGGACCAAATTAAGGCTAAATTGCTTACTGTGCAAAACAAATGCGGAAAAAAGAGTCATGCTATTGATTAGTAAGGCTGCTTTTCCGAAGGTAGCGTATAATAGAACAACTATTTTGTCCATATCACCGTGCTTTTATCAACGCCGGCTGATCCACTTAGAAATATTTGAAATGGCAATTTGCCCAACTTGTAACAATGAAGAATATGCAGTATAAATTCTTTTTGTTTCGCGTTCAAACAAGTCATTAATTTGTACGGATCTTCTTGTGAAATTCTCATTGGGCATGTGTACCTACTTTTAATGACAGGCATTTTCGTTTTACCATCACCATTGATTTTGACACCATCGTGTTGAAATGTACCAACATCATAACCTCTGGCAAATCTGCTGCATCATCATTATCAGAATTGGCATAAAGTTCATTGTCAACCAATTGCATGATTTGATCGATGCAATCATCGCTAATTATTGAGAATTTGGCCTGATTGTCCTCAATGATGTTCTTGAAACGGCTGTATTGTGATAGAAAGTCAACACTTTCCACTTCTGTCTGTTCATTCCTCCATGGCTTGAACAGGAGAAGTTACTCTCTATAACAATTTGCAGCATTTTGATCGGCCCTGTATCGAACATATCTGATTATAGCAATTTTGCCCCGCCTTGAATTATCTTCATTCTGTTCCTCACTGCCTTTGTCATCATCCAACGCCTAAAGATCTCTGTTGAATCTTCATTCAACTTTTCTAACCAGTTGTTTGATTTCAGCATGTGAACGGGCTCCTTTGAAGGGCTGGTGTTGATGAATAATGTTTTTCTGCTTTGTTTTGACAGTGACAGGGAAAGTACATGATAGGCTGCTTCCTGTGCTGACATCAAGTTGTGGTTCAAGAATAAATTCGTAATTTTACGGAATTTATCTTTCACGCTAACATTGTTGTTATCACAGCTTGCAGCTACCTAGCGTAGTAGCTTTGATAGTCCTCCTTCGATTTTACTGATGTACTTTGTAACATAGCTGATCGGGCCATACTCATCGATAATAAATTGTAAATCGATGTTCGATTCGAACAAATGCAAAATATCGCGGTTGTGCAAGTTAATACCGACTTCCAGGTTGGAGCGCTTCAAAAATAAACGGCTTTGTTTGAGCGTACTGCGTATGGCCAATAGGCATTCAGCCTCAGACATATCCAATTTTTGCAGAACATCGTCAAAGCTTACAAATGTCCGTTTCACGTAGAAGGTGTTCATCAATTTGTCGATTTCCTTTTAAGATCTTTTGGATGTTTCGCCTTCTTGCAGTGGCTCCAATTTCATAATGCTCCTCATTACAGGATACGGTATTTTAAATCTGCAAGTGTTCGTTTTTGTCCTATATAGCACGTGTGACCAAGTCTATGAATTTGCAATTTTACGTAAGGGTCCTCAGGATCATATTTGCATGTTAGGAATTCATCAATAACTCTATAAAGTTATGATTCTGATCTGACAGAATCTGTCTGATATTTCGGTGCATTCTGTAGCCACAAAAGTATATTATCATGAGGACTCCCACGTTGCTGAAATTCAATAAGCTCATAGGTGTCCACAACTTTATGGCAGCCAAAAATACTGTTGTCTTGTCTAAGTAACCAATTCAGTTCATTAACTTTGAAATTAAAGTATCTGGCGCAGCTGACGAGATCATTCCTTATTAGGTTGGTCTTGATGTTCGGATCCAATAAATAAGCGTCCCGGACAGATATACTTTTATCAAAGTTACTATATTTCATCAGCGTTTTCAATAGCTCAGGCCAATGTGACTCTGCTGCAGATAGTGTTAGGAATAGCGTCGGTCTGCCAAGCTGTCTAATCATAGGTAACAGTTTTCTTGTCTTGCCAAAATGCTGGCGAACATCTCAAGGCGATACCCGTCATCGAATTCAATCAGTTTGTTTAGGAAATTCCTATTCTGAGCATCCGACACGGTAAAACTCGCTTCGTTTCCTGTTCTGCGCCTCAGACATATGTTCAGATTTGCTTAGCACGAAATTTCCATAAACTTCCTTGCCATGAATAGTATTCGTGCTGGTGCGCATGACCGACAATCGTGTCGTCGAATCTCAAATTTTGTTCGGTCCTTGTACGATAATTTAATTGATAATGAAAAAAAGTATATCCTGCAAAAATTTTAGGGAAGCAAAGTTCATCAACATCTTCAACCTTGTAAACATGGTAAAGAAAATTGAATTTGGCCAGGCGCAATTATCTTTACCATTTCAGCTTGTCCTTTTGCTGTGATATCATTATTGTCGATTAACAGTTTCATCATTATTGATTTGATTCAAATCAAAAACTGCCTGCTCATCGACATTGATATTTGGCACAAAATCGCAATTTGCGTTGACGTTTTCTTCATTTGAAAGAGAAACATTATCGTTAATTGCATCGCTCTTATCAACTACAAAATCTACTTTCTCACTGATTACGTTTTCAAAACTATCGAAATATTTTTCATCAAATTTTATGTCATACTTTTTGTACAAGGGCGTGTTAATTAAATACCTGATAGCATTGCAAATAAATTTCGATCGAACCGATTCAAACATGTAATCGCTCTTATGGTCTAAGCGGCGCTTCAATTTAACTTGTATGGTTTTAATTTCGCTAAATTTCTTGGGCAAAATCTTTAAAAACTCATTTACTTTGATGAGTATGTTGACCACGCTGCCTTTCAATCCAAGTTGTGGATTGAGTGCATACGGTTTCAGAGATCGGATCTGCATAATATTTATAACAGGCGACACCATGCGCTCCTCAATATCTGCCAATTGTTCTAATTATTCGGGAACATTTATAAACCATTAAGTGTTGCTAGTTTATAAATTTTTCCACGATATGCATGGAGACCGCACGGGTACATATACATCCAGAGTTAAAATTGACAATACACGACAAAAATTCATTCACATCCATTGCATCATTAATTAGAAATTTAATATTCCTCGATCACTTTGTTACGGTACGGGAAGTTCCAGCAATTTGCCTTAAGGCACGATGCCATACACCCCACTAGCTTTTTTATATACTGAATAATGACCAGTAAAAAAAATAAATGAAAATATTCATGAGATTGACAAATGTCAAATCACAAAGTCACAAATATTCAAAAGGTATTTTAATTAATTACGGATACATTATGTAATTCACTCGTGTAATAATATTGAAAAAAATATTCATATAAGTGTAAATAATTACGAGATTGACAAAAAAGGCATTTATATATATAATTCATTATCTCTTTATCAGTTTACTGTGGAATTAAAGATAATGAATTCAATTAGCTTTCTAGACATCAGACGAATACGTACAAATGACCACCGACCAATTACTAACTGGTACCAGAAACCAACTAGCTCCGGAAGATACATAAATTACCACTCATACCACCCTCTTAAAATGAAAATAGCAACAATAAATTTAACAGACCTGGTAATAAGCAAACTGAAAAATAACTCTAACCCTACAAACATAATTAACTCAGTAATAAATAACAGACGCAATTACCTTTTCAACATAAAAAACAACCTCACAGACCATAAAAATCGTTTAGACTTGGAGTCATATACTGGTGTCATGTGCCTACCGCATGTAAAAGATTTGCATTTTTCGTGGAAAAAACGTTTTCAACAATCCCATTGTTGGCATTTTGTTGGTATTTAATTGTGATACAACCCTTATTTCTATTTTTACACAAATTGAATCTAAGTTTAACTCAGGAACATAGTAGATCAAATTAATTGCTCTAATAGAAACCTTCTTTGTATCGGAAAAACTAGAAAAAACCTGAATAAAAGCCTTCATCAACATAAAAATAACTCAAGAAATCCCAAAACATTCAAAACGATGTTAACCGACCATATAAATAATTTAAATCATAATGTAGATTTTTTCTACCCAAAAATTTTACATTTTGAAGAGAACGTAATTAAAAGAAGATTCGCTGAGGGATTGTTTTTGCAATTGCATAATGACAGGGTCATAAACAAACGATTCGAAAACAATATGTTAACAACTGCTTCAAGAAAAAATGTGACATTTCTATCTTAAACTCCAAACAGTAAATACATAGTTTCGAAAACTTGTTAAGTCATCATGTTTATTTGTGTTTTACCGCCTGTGATGTTGAGAAATATATATTTTACCAATGTGCAAATACTCATACCACGGTATAATAATGTTTTCATTTGATAATCAGGATACAAAATTGTAAGTGTTTTTTTATTATATTATTATTATTATCATAAGGTAAACGTACACTATTCCGGGATAGTACATTATTACGGGAGTTTTTCATTTTGATCGCAAAATAAGAAAACGGTCAATAAATAATAATTTTCTTCACCAGTACATCAATTATAATTTGAATCCTAATAAAATAGTACGATTTTCGAATTCAAATATTAATTTTTAAGCCGTAAAAAGCTTTTGAAAGCATCGGTCGTAACCCGATCGCCATTTCGTACTGGCTTGTTAGCGAGTTAGGTTATGTGACGGTTCCATTGCTTAAGGTTTTTATTTGATTCCCATAAGCTTAATCGATTCAAATGTGTGAAATTTTTGATCAGTAATAATAAGAGATTAGTTTTATAGTTAAATCGAGCATATATTTGTCAAGAAATTATCAATTTCATGACTCCCGTAATTAGGTTCACACAACTGAACCAGTGAACCTAATTCGGTGAGTATCCCGCAATTACGAGAAGCAGACTTGAAATAGTTTCATCTTTTATTTTCAACTGTGCATAAATTCGGCGGTGTTTCTGGTGTTAAGTTTGTTAATGACTACAGAATACTGTAACGTAATTACGGTATATGTTTATTTAATTTTTAACCCTAATAATTGAGTTTGAAATGACTACTCTGCAGTAAGAAAGTACATGATTTTTTTCACTTATTTGCATTGTTCCAATATACCTAGAATATTGTAGTAATGAGAGTATCATTTATTTCTACCTTTTCATCTATGATCAATTATTTCTATTATATAAATTGAATAAAAATACAGGTATACCCCGTATACGCTGGTATGTATGTATGTATGCAGAGATCTAGGGACATTCCTGTTAACACGATAGTTTTAATACGATTAAGCTTTTGGAATATAACCATTATATAACCTGCATATTATTAAAACAAACATACATCGTAAGTTATTAAATTAATATGAATTGCAATTACTCGGAAATAAGATGCCGAGGCTACTCTTCAATGCAGTAACTTTCTAATAATCTAATACAATTTATTAAATATTATTAAAATTATATTCAAGATCAGTAAATTTATTTGGGTATGATTTCAAATCGGACTTTTAGTTTTTCAAAGAACGATGGCTCCAATTATATTCACCCAAAACCCTGAAAAAAGGCTTTAAAAGAAATTTGCCATATTATATTAAATGTATTTTAAAGCTTCTAAAACATACAAAATTCCCAATCAAACCTAATTTGAGCTAGTAGTTATTGTTAACTTGAAAGTCTTTAAAGATTATAGTAAAGTCTTTAAAGATTTATGTTTGTTGACAGAATTGTAACTTTTATTACAAGTTTAATTTTTTTACTTTGAGTTTAAATTTTATATTTATTTTAAGTTTATATTTTTGTTTAATTGCCGTTAAAAATTATTCCTTTATTGTTTCATTTATTTGATTTACCGAAACAGTATTGATAATGATAATTATACTGCTATTACTATAATAATACCAGCTTTTATTTTATTTTTATTTTAGAAGTTTTTTAACTTCTTATAATTTTATGACTTTTATAAAACTAAATAAATGTATAAAATCATATCAAAGTATTATTTCATAATTAACCGCACTTTTTATAACCCTTTTTTATAACTATATTTATCAAGGCAATACGATAAAAAATATAAGCATCGTGCGCTATCACGGAATAACGTACAACGACTCCCGGCATTATATTCACCAGCCGAATTTTATCACGGAATTAGGGACAAACGCGTGGTTCAGCAAAATGCCGATTATTTCTATAAATGACGTTCTACGACGAAAAATCTTGTTTTATAATAATCTTAAAAGTCTAATTAATAAAATATAACAGATTTAGTTCGTCCACTTTCCTATTTTCTCTAAAATTCGTCTTTAAAGTCAAACGTTCCTTAACATCTCGTAATATGGTACGTTTACAATATAGAAATCTAAATTAGCATTATGTGTTATCCGTTACAAGTCGTTCCTTTTACCGCCATACCAACGATCGCCGGATTCTGAATTTTCTACTCAAGGTCAACTAGGTAAGTCATGAAATATCAAATAGGAAAGAGAAGGAATAGGGCCCTGTTGAAAAATAGATGTCGCTAGGAGAAAAGATATTCTTTGAAAGGAAATGGTTTGTTTATAAAAAAAATGTTTTAAATTATTATAATTAAAAATATATGTACATATATATACAAATGCATACCCATAATACAAACATATACATATATACCCGCACATACACATACATACATATATACATATATATATATATATATATATATATATATATAAATAAAATGGCCCTCGCGGACCAAATTTGGCATCGGAGCTGAGGAGTAACAGCAACCGTCCGCACCCACGGGAGCAAAAGGATGCCAATGAATGAAGAAGGTGTACGGCCGGAGCGGATTTTTTTTTTCGTTCCAATGGTCACAAGCTCTTACAGCAATGGAGGTAGCTGTAAGGGTGATCACCTCTCGACTTCCCGAGGCACCGCGTTCGGAGACAACCTTTTGCTCTGGAGGACTATTTAAATAGCATGGATAACTATGAAAACCCCCAAAAAAAAACAATTGACAAGTGACGTATTTATGGACGCCGAGCAGGATGCGACCAAAGCCGCTATATTAAAAGTAGGCAAGAAGGATCCCGGTAATCTTCACCGAGACAGAGTAAACTCTGCACCATCGACTAGATGTCGTCAAACGCCGACGGAGAGACTTGGCTCCAAAATTGACGAGCTAGCGGAGTATGTCAAAGATAGGAAAAATGTTCAAAGCAGAATAAAGGAGCTAATCAGGTCGATTGATACACCATATAGCCTGGCGTTGAAAGAATATACGGCAACCCCCAAAACTGTCGAAATGACAGTGCAAACTACACAGACCTCTCCCGAGACAACTATTCAGCCGGATGTAACTCAGACACCAACCCCTAAGACGGGAGTAAAGTACAAACAAAAGACTGCTATCGTCACTTAGCCCCGCCTCTGACGCAGAAACACATCCGCCCAAAAAATCGGTTGTACAAAATAACTGGACGGAAGTGGCTCGACGAAGTTCGAAGAAGAAAGGGACACTGGAACCGAAAGTAATCTTGAAGGAAACCGAGAAACCGGAAACCGAAAAAATCGTATCAAATGATAGTGCTAAGCACAGAAACAGCCATCATGGGAAAACTCGGAGGAAACATAGAACCAAGGCTGTTCTGGTTCAACCAGCTGAAGGACGAACGTGCGCTGATATCCTTAAGGAGATCAAGAAAAAAATAGACCCGTCAGAGACTGGCGCGAATATAAAGATATTGGGTGTGTTAACTGTCGCATTCGCCCAGTTGTTAAAGTGGTCCGCTGTTTCAGATGCCTCGGTTTCGGACACCAACCGCTACAAATGCGGCGAGGAAAATCACAAGTCTGTAGACTGCACGGGAAACCTAAAATCCTTCCTATGTACGGTAGACAAAGAAGATCGGAACAGCGGGAGTCATGTCGCCGGATCCGATACCTGCAAGGCATTCCGTGTAGCACTTGCCGAAGCCACGAGAGAACAGAAATGACGCGATTTTTACAAGATAATCTGAATAGATGTGCCTTGGCGCAGAATCTACTGAGCCAACGTATCTTCGAAGATAAGATCGATATTTGCCATCTCTGCGAGCAATATATGAATATTCAGGATAAATCATGGTTCGCAGATAAATCTGGCACGGCAGCAATATGGATCATAAACTCGAAAGGAGATCACCGTCAATGACAACGGAAGCGAAGAGGGTTTCGTCTGGATCAAGACTCCCACGACCTACTGTGTGAGCGTCTACCTTTCACCAAATGGAGGAATTTGCGTATTTCGCCACAAAATGGCAAGCATAGAAGACACTCTCGGCAAGTTCGACGGAGAAGTAATTGTGGCAATTTCAACGCGAAATCGGCTGAATGAGGCGCCGAATACTCAGACAACAGAGGAAATGACGTGGCAGACTTTGCAGCAAGATTGGACCTTACTGTGCTAAATACTGGAAGTATTACAACTTTTAGAAGACCAGGATATCAGGAATCTATTCTCGACATTACGTTGGTCACTCCAAGTATAGCAAACATGATTGGAAACTGGACTGTATCTGAAGAGCACGTGACATTTAGTATTAGATCTGGTCCGACTCGACCATGCAACTTTTACAAACGGTGGTGGAATGCTAAGAAGCTTGACCCCGAAGCGTTGCAAACAGCCCTCGAGCAAGACGCACCTACTTTTCAAGTTGATGCAACACTAAGTACACGCAGAGAGACGGAAGAAACAGTCCTTAGAACTATGAATGCTATCATCACCTCATGTAACGCCTCCATGCCACGACCAAAAAATCAGGGTGTACACAGTCTAGCATATTAGTGGTCATCAGAGATAGCAGAACTACGAAAAAGATGCCACGCACTAGGCCGCCGCGCCACAAGAGCTGCAAAACGTTCCCCCTACCAAGATTTGTATACAAACGAATACAAACAGGCAAAAAAGACACTAAATAAAGCCATAAAATCAGCTAAAGCTGGATTGTGGAAGGAGATTTGCAATGATCTTGACAAAGATCTTTGGGGCAAAGCCTACCAAATTGTTACAAAACGACTTGGTAGAGCTTTACCAGAAGCGCCGAAATCTCTTACTCTGATAAATTGCATCGTAGCGGAACTATTCCCTAAACACCCGCCACGGAAAAGGAGACAACACGTGGAAAACAGTGAAACTACACCCTTTACTGTGAAAGAACTACAAAATGCGGCGAAAACCATAAAGACAAAAAAGCACCAGGCCCTGATGGCATCCCAGCCTCAGTGATCAAGACTGTAGCCTTGGAATTTCCGTATATTCTTCTGAAAGCCTGCAATGCCTGTCTGGCGACCGGCACCTTTCCTACGGTCTGGAAGCGGCAAAGATTGGTCCTAATAGACAAAGGTAAGGGAACCCCTGTAACACCATCGTCGTTTCGACCACTCTGCATGTTAGACATAGCCGGCAAATTGCTTGAGAAACTCATTCAGAAGGTAACGGAAACAGCAAGAGAAGCATAGCATGGTACTCTTAAAGCTCGTAAAGTGTATCTCCTCCTTACATTCGACGTTAAAAATCCCTTTAACAGTGCGAACTGGGAGGATATTTTAAACGCTCTAGAGTATATTTTATTGCTATTTTATTAATTTACGCGAGCTTGACTGGTGGTCAAATAGACTTTAATATGATGAACTTGATGATGAACATTGTATTTAATGTTCGAATGCTTTTTTCAGCTCTTTTTTTCCAGAAGCCAAATTTGTGCAGCTACTATGATTATTATAAAATTACTATCCTTTTAATATTAACTATGAATAAGCTTGACAAGAGCCTGAAATAATATCTATTATTATTGATTACGGATTGATTATGAATAAATAAATAAATAAATAAATAAATAAATAAATAAATAAATATAATTTTGACGTGAAGCCAGAGAATCTAAGACTAATAAATGACTACCTCGATGAGAGAAAGTTGATAGTAGAAACGACGGAAGGTCATCAAGAACACGAGGTTACAGCTGGTGTACCTCAAGGCTCAATCTTAGAAGCCGATCTGTGAAACGCTGTCTACGACGAGCTCTTGGAGATCCCTTTGCCGAAGCAGGTGGAACTCACGGGCTTTGTGGACGACGTCGCAGCTACGATCGCAGTGGACAGCACTGAGGAGGCTAAACTACTCGTTCGAGAGACCGTCGATACCAAAGAGACCTGGCTTGAGAAACACCATGCAAAGCTCGCCAAACAAAAAACGGAGAGGGTTGTCTTGACTCGACAAAAAAGGTTTCCAAAACCATTCCCTGTAGACATAGCAGAGACAACCTTGACGTCAACAAAGGTCTTGCGCTACCTGGAAGTAATGATAGAGAATACCTCGATAGTGCATGCATAAAAGCTAGCAAGACGGTATCCAACTTGTCAAGGATTATGGCTAACTGCCATGGGACCACGAACCCGAAAACGACGAGTGCTGCTTGAGGTAGTCCATTCTGTACTGCTATACGGAGCAAAGATATGGGCGGATATCCTCAAGCAAAAAACATATAGCGCAAAATAGCGTCGGTGCAAAGGCGAGGAGCTCTGTGCCTATCGCACGGTCTCAGAAGCAGCTGTATTGGTAATAGCAGGCGCCACAAAAATTGACTTGCTAGCATTCAAGATAGCAAAACTCTACGACGCTAAAATAGATGGCGCCCGCAACGTAGACAAATTTTTTTTCACTTTTCTCCGATTTACAAAGAAACAGCTCGACCGATCGTAGCGATAAGTGGACAAACGATAGTCCACATCGAGGTGCATCGAATGGCTTTTAAGTTTTTGAAAACGTCGATTTACGGCAAAAATCTGTTCTCACATACACACACTTTTTCTAAATTTGGTCTCATTCGATTCAGAAGCGCTTGAAACGTCGAGAAAACATAAAATTAGCGAATCAATGAAAACATAAACTTCTCCTTCGGGAATTATTAAGTTGGTTTTTTAAAAAATTCTTTTCTTTTCATAAAATCGTGAGTTTTTTTGAAAATCGTTGGTACTAAAGTGGTGATATGTGCTAGAATCTATCAAGATCTCTTGAACCAAGTTAATTCTAGATGAAAACGATTAATATTGAAACCATTTGATTTAAATAAAAAAAATGTATGCGCCTTTTATTTTCATGATAGCTTACTCATTTTACACGCAGAATTCCTTTAACAGTACTCATTTTACAGCTTATGTTGAGTACTATAAAACCCCATTCCACTGGAATGTATAAAATGTAACAACCCGCCGCTAGATGACTTCAAATACAATAATTAAATCTTGAACTCAATGAAAACTGACTCTCTCTCTCATATCTAGCTTATTATTTCTAGAATACTTTATAAAATACCGATTTAATTGAAATAATTTTGTTCATTACATACGTTTATGCCAAAACATGAAATGAACAATGAATGAAAAAAACAACATGATTGTCATTAAAATGTATACTTTCGGAGATATTTGCAAAAAACGATGAAAAACGCCAAAAAGAAACGAATTTTTAGTAGCCAGTAACTTGAAAAGTATTAATTTTTGAAACATTTTTTCCATAAAATTAGTTTTTCTATCGATATCCGATGTTAGTTTGAGAAAATAAAATTACACCATTGGGAAAGGTGTCTTGTTTTCACTTTTGAACTTGATGGTAAGGTGAACCTAATTCCAAAACTTTATGCAAATCAGGGCACAGAAAAAAAATTCAGACCCAAAACACTCCATAGACTGGAGTAAAGAAAGGGCATGGAGCATCCACAGTTCTTGCAGGTTTGCAGGCTCGGAGCGCAAAAGGTTAAAAAATTAGTCGTCCTTTTTTTGATCATTCATTCATTTAATGTTCGATTGGAATGACTCGAAAAAACATTTTGTTTGTGTTGTTTTTTCTTTAAAAAAATTCTAAATAATCAATCAACATATTCAAAAAAAAAATTTAAACATACATGTAAGTTTGTAAAATGCACTCGTCGCACAATTTAATAAGCACTTATTGCAGTGTAAATAATAATCTATTTGAAATTATTTGAAACAATTATTATTCATTATTGAATAAATTTTATTGATTATAAATAATTTTTATTACCCTAATGCTTGATTGCGATATGGAGAGCTCCAGTAATTTGTCTTAAGGCACAATACCATGCACCACTAGTTCGTATATTAAGTTAAAATAAGTGATCAATAAATCCAAAAATAGTCCAAAAATTAACGAATTCGTTAAATAAAAATTGCCTATTAGCAAATTTTTCCAATTTTTGTTTAAAATTATGTACATATATTTCTTTCTCCATAGCATTTGCTATATTTGACACAAAATTCAATATATTATGATAGTATTATACCTATAAACATAAAACTTTGAGACACTGCACAAGATTGCTTCGTTCAGAAGTAATAAAATTTGCGATTACTTGTTCATACGGCTCATTACATCGACTCAGCTGTAGCTTTATATTTTGCTTAAAATCTTCTTTCACTCCCTTATCTGCATGTCTAGTTCCCATCCTTCTTTGCCTAAAGTCATATTATAAATTAAATTATCTCTGTATAAATGTGTGAAAACTAGTTGGTATTGGTATTTTGCCTTGGGGCAAGGTACATGAACTTCCCGATATATTTAAATAATCGACTTAATCAATAAAAATAAATTAATTTATGAGTGATTAAAAGTATTCCGAGTGAATTTATTACACATATTCGAAAACGTACGAACACGTGAACTCAGAGTATTTTCTAAAAGCAAATTTTCACAAATCAATAATTTTTATAATTAAACCAGTTTCCGTAGGACTTTGATGGTTTAGTATGTTCATAAAGACCAAGTACTCTATCGTTATACCAAGTAAATCGTCTAATTTTAATTCTAACAAACGTCAAAAAAAACTACTCGTCCTAAGGCAATAATATTTCAGTAAGTACTATAAGGCCATGATATATATCGGCAAAAAAAGTTCCATAAAAATAGGCTTCAAATTTTAAAATTCAACAGTTAATTACAAGAAAACGGCTCGGTAGATTTTCACCTAAAACTAATCAGTATCATTCCCAACTAATATCTTTCAAACAATTTTCGATTTTTTTAAATCGATTCGGTAGTATGAGCTTAAATGTGGACGAAAAGTTTAACATTTTCTTCCAAAATTCAAAGAAACGGCTCGGCCGATTGTCGCACAAGCAATAGTCCTCATTGAGGCACATCAAATGGTTTTTAAATTTCTGAAATCGGTTCAGGCATTTTTCAGCAAACGTCGATGAAAGGTCTAATTTTGACAAATGCCAAAAAAACGATACTAATTTTTGACGAATTTTTAAAGCTAAACGAGTTGTCGTAGGGCCGTAATATTTTAGTATAATCTAGAAGTCTATGGGATCGCGTAAAATTGACAAACGCTAGTCCTTATTGAGATACATCGAATTGCTTTTAAATTTTTGAAATCGGTCCAGCCGTTTTTGAGAAAACGTCAATTTACGACAAAAAATCTGTTCGTCAACACGCACACACACACACATAATTTTTTCAAATTTGGTCTTATTCGATTCAGAACGGCTTGAATCGTCGAGAAAACATAAAATTAGCAAATCGGATTTTTTTATGAAAACATAAACTTCTCCTTCGGGAATTTAAAAATTCGATTCTGCACATACTTTTCGTTGTTGATAGTTAAGCTGTATTAGATGCATCAACGAGGGAAATATTCCATTCAGCAACCCAATATATAATATAAGCTTTTAAGCGTATCTAAAAGTTTCTAAGCGTAATATAATTTTCTTTACTATTATGTATCTTATTTTATCACCTTTGGCAGTGTTAAGGTTTAGTTGTTTCCTATCACAGAAAATACATGTAAGTTTGCATAGAAGTTAAATAAAAGTAAATCTGTTGAATCTAATTGTAAGATGAAATTAACAATGCATATTATAAAACAATTAATTAACATATACTTATGAATGATATGTACTTAGATATCGTAAATTAAAGTGGATCTTTTTAGTCTGAGACCTTTAAGTTCCGCTGTACTCTATAATCATATTATCCTCCAGAAGGAGAAGTTTGTTGACATCAAAAAATCCAATTTGCTAATTTTATGTTTTCTCGGCGTTTTAATTTATTTTAAATCGAATAAGACCAAATTTGTAAAAAGTATGTGTGTTGTGAACAAAATTTTTACCATAAATCGACGTTTTCTCAAGAACGGATAGACCGATTTCAAAAATTTAAAAGCCATTCGATGTATCTCGATGAGGACTGCCGTTTGTTAATTTTGCTAACAATATTATTTTGTTTTTTTTCAAAATTCAATAATTCTTCATAATTGAACCAGTTTCCGTAGGACTATAATATTTTATTGTGTTTATTAATTTTAATGTTAACAAACTACTCATTTTCTCAAACTTTGAAGAATTTTTAAAATTAAACTACTTGTCGTAAGGCCGTAATATTTCAGTAAGTTCTATTAGACCATGATATATATCGCCAAAAATGTTCCATAAAAATAGGCTTAATTTTTTTTCAACCGTTCAAGAAAACGTGTCGGTAGATTTTTACCTAAAACTAATCAGTATCATTCCCAACTAATACCTTTGGAACAGTTATTAATTTTTTAAAATCGATTCGGTAGTATGAGCTTAAATGTGGACGAAAAGTTTAACACTTTTTTCAAATTACAAAGAAACGGCTCGGCAGATCGGCGCACAAAACTGACAAACTATAGTCCTCATTGAGATACATCAAATGGCATTTAAATTTCTGAAATCGGTTCGGGCGTTTTTGAGCAAACGGCAATGAAAGGTCTAATTTTGACAAACGCAAAAAACGATATTAATTTTTGAAAACCTGTCGTAGGGCCTTAATATTTTAGTATGTACTATAAGACTATGGCATCTACCGTCAAAAAAAATCATAAAAATTGTCGAAAAAATTATTTTTAACACTTTATTACAATTAAACGACCCGGTAGATCTTTTTTTAGAACTGAAAAAATTGATTTTTGAGATTATTTAAATTTTTGTAAAAAAAATTCCCTTTTGACAAACCGTAATTTTTTTATACTTTGATATATTTTAAACATTTTGAACCTTTTTTTAAGCAATCGCGATACGCTAGCTGCGTAGAATCAAAATAACGAAGCGTGTGGGCGCCGCATTGCAGCATAACGGATACCGGGTACCGTTACAGAACCCATAGAAATGTGAACAAAATTTGTTATTATTAAAATATGTGATAATTTATGCCAAATCGCATTTTTTTACTTTGTTCATTGGAACTCCGAAACCGCCAGACCTGCCTTTCCAAAAATCATCAGTTCTTCATTTCTACAAATAAAATGTATTTTGAATCATTCAGATCGGACCGTCTATTCTCTCAAAAAGTGAATTACCATTTTTGGCACTTTTAGCCCCGCATCATCGGAACGGATGATCCTGACTTGTCCAAAAACTAATTAGCATGTCTCCTTATCAATAGGATTCAAATGTTTTTTAAATTATTCAAATTGGTTTATCCGTGTTTTCGAAATCGTCGACGAAAAATTGTATCCGCACATACATACATACATACACACACATTTTGGTATGCCAAAATGTTCAGAAATCTTTGAAACGTAAAGATATATAAAAATTTTCATTTGCGATTTTTTTGCGATTACTATCACTTGCATTACGGGAAGTTAAATATGTATATAACTAGTTGGTTTGGTATTTAGCCTTGAGGCAAGTTACATGAACTTCCCGATATGTGCAAATAATCGACTTAATCAAAAAAAAAATGTGTAAATAATATACTTCATCAATCCTACTTAAAAAAAACAATAATAATTTTAGCAAACTTTGACGATTTTTTAAAATTAAACTACTTGTCGTAAGGCCCTAATATTACAGTAAATTCTATAAAATCATGATGTATATCGCCAAAAAAAGTTCCATGAAAATCGGCTTAAATTTTTTTTTCAACAGTTAATTACAAGAAAACGGCTCGGTAGATTTTCACCTAAAACTAATCAGTACCATTCCCAACTAATATCTTTCGAACAGTTTTTGATTTTTTAAATTCGGTTCGGTAGGATGAGCGTAAATGTGGACGAAAAGTTTAACACTTTTTTCCAAATTACAAAGAAACGACTCGGCTGATCGTCGCACAAAACTGAGAAACGATAATCCTCATCGAGATACATCAAATGCTTTTTAAATATCTGAAATCGGTTCAGGCGTTTTTGAGAAAACGTCGATGAAAATTCTAATTTTGACAAATGCCAAAACGACCATACTAATTTTTGCAAACTTTGACGAATTTTTATAGCTAAACGAGTTGTCGTAGGGCCGTAATATTTTAGTATGACCTAGAAGACTGTAGTATCTACCGTCGAAAAAAAAATCATAAAAATCGTCGAAATTTTTTTTTAAAAAACTTTATTACAAGAAAACGGCCCGGCCGATCTTTACCAAAAACTAATCAGCACGATTCCCAACTAATATCTATCGAATGGTTTTTGAATTTTCCAAATCGATTCAGAATTGCGGGCTAAAACGTGGACGAAACTTTTTTCACTTTTCTGCAATTTACAAAGAAACGGCTCGGCCGATCGCCGCACAAAACTCAGAAACGATAGTCCTCATCGAGATACATCGAATGGCTTTTAAATTTTTTAAATCGGTCCAGCCGTTTTAGAGAAAACGTCGATTTACGGCAAAAAATCTGTTCACACACACACACACACACACACATACTTTTTCCAAATTTGGTCTCATTCGATTCAGAATGGCTTGAAACGTCGAGAAAACATAAAATTGGCGATTCGGATTTTTTGATGAAAACATAAACTTCTCCTTCGGGAAGTTAAAAATGTAAAACATGTTGCTGACAAAAAATAAATTGAAAAATAAATGATATTAAAAAATAGTACTGATAATATTAATTACTTGCCCTGGATTTAACTCCAAATGAGGAAATATGTCGAAAACGATAGAACCTCCTTGTTCTGAAGATAAATACATTATTTCTTCTAAAATAGCAGCATCAACTATGTATTTCTGCAAAAACTATTGATTAATTTATAAACAACATTTTTAATTTCATATTGAATAAGCATACCTGAAAAAGTGGATATCGAAAAATTTGATTTTTACTTATAATTTCAAATATTCTAGAATACGTCGAACTCTCCTCTAATCGATCAAGTTGCATTAAGACCATTAAATGGCCTAACTCTAAATCAGATAAATTTGTCATGCTAATCTATTATAAAAAAGAACAATCAATCAAAAATAAACTGGCAAAATAATTGATTTAGTTGTGGACTTACTTTTAGAATGTGTATTAAAACTTTAGCACAATAATAAATTATGTGAGTGCTTGTTAAAGGTAAAAAGTGAAGTTGATGTTTGAATAATTGTGTTTGATTAGCTCGGATATTCTGGATATCACCTTGGTGTGTTGGTAAATTAGTTATAGTTGCATCAATATATTCAAAACATTGCTGAAATCAATGGTTCAATTGTTAGAAAAATTAAAAATGATCAAAGTATCTGCATAAGTACTGTTTAATTAATTTAATTCAAAATAATTAAGATTTATATTTTATATAAATAATTGTATAGCGAATTTTTTGTAATAAAACATAATATATGTATATCAAATGCAGTAAAACTTACTGAATACTGTTTCTGCTTTAGAGCAATTGATATCAGTTTCACATTTCTAGCAGAGCTTGATAAAGAATTGGATACTGATCTCAAAGTGGTGGCAACATTATCATACTGTCCACGATACAGTGACATATCTAACCGAAAACTATCTAACCAGTTATCTAAATGTAATCCATACAGTAGTTTGGGAAAATCTATGAAAATATTAGTAGATAAATAATGTAATCAATTATTGGTTTCTCGAATCATTAAATTTTAACACAGACCTCTTCTAAAATTATCAACAGAATGCATTAAATCCCAAGTTTTGATTGCAATATCTAGTGCATTCGATTCTTGAATGATCCCATCAATTTCAATACAAATTTCAGAATCTGTATTTTCCAGCTTTGGTCTTTTTGCAATATGATCTACACTAATATTAACAGCTAAAAAATATAACATTTTTAAATATTTTCAACTTCACCATACATTTAATAAAGTAATCATGTAAATGAAATATTTCCAAATAATATTGTAACTACTTAGTGGTATATTGCATAGTGCAATGCCAAAATTGACAGTTTTTTTTTTCAATAATTGACATATTTAACCGAAATTGAGATTTAGACATTTAGATAAAATTTTCAACTTTTATTTTGAAAATAAAGTTTTCGCTTTCAATCAAACCTTAACATTACGATTTCCAGTTCATATCTCTCAAACACATTTAAATCTAGTTGGTATTGGTATTTTGCTTCGAGGCAAGTTACATAAACTTCCCGATATGTGTAAATAATCTACTTAATCAATAAAAAATAAATTAATTTATGAGTGATTAAAAGAGTGCATTTATTACACATAATTGAAAACAAATGAACACGTTAACTTAGAGTATTTTCTAAAAGCAACTTTTCAAAAATCAATAATTTTTATAATTGAACCATTTTCCGTAATGGTTCAGTATGTTAATTAAGACCAAGTACTCTACCTTTATACCAAGTAAATCGTCTAATTTTAATTTTAACAAACGTACAAAAATCTACTCACTTTCTCAAACTTTGATGAATTTTTAATATTAAACTACTTGTCGTAAGGCTTAATTTCAGTAAGTTCTATAAGTCCATGATATATATCGCGAAAAGAAGTTCCATAAAAATCGGCTTAATTTTTTTTTCAACAGTTAATTAGAAAAAAACGGCTCGGTAGATTTTCACCTAAAAAGGATCAGTATCAATCCCAACCTTTCAAACAAATTTTGATTTTTTAACATAGATTCGGTAGTATGGAGCACAAAACTGAAAAACGATAGTCCTCATTGAGATACATCAAATGGTTTTTAAATTTCTGAAATCGTTTTTGAGCAAACGTCGATGAAAGATCTAATTTTGACAAATGCCGAAAAAAACGATACTAATTTTTGCAAATTTTGTCGATTTTTTTAAATAAACGTCGTAGGGCCGGAATATTTTAGTATAATCTATAAGACTATAAGTATCTACCGTCAAAAAAATAATAATAATAATCGTCAAAAAAAAATTCTCATCGAGACATATCGAATGGCTTTTAAATTTTTGAAATCAGTCCAGCCGTTTTTGAGAAAACGTCGATTTACGACACACACACATACTTTTTCCAAATTTGGTCTCATTCGATTCGGAATGACTTGAAACGTCGAGAAAACATAAAATTAGCGAATTGGATTTTTCATGAGAACATAAACTTTTCCTTTGGGAAGTTAAAAATATCTGTAATTACATTAATTAGCGCTCAGACATGTGCTTATATGTCCTAAAATTGAAGCCCCTTATTCCGAAATTTAATGAATTTATATAATTCAACCAATTTTTGTAGAACTGTTGACTGCATAACTGTTCACTGCATAAACTTTATCAACATAATAAATTTTATGAAAAACGTCGAAACATTTTTTAAAAGAATCAATCAATTATTTTGTATAGCATTAGGCATCGGCACGATTACATGATATACATATTATCATGTACATAGTTGATATTATTTTATCATTTAAATTAATGGTAGAATATTTTTATGCAACTAGAGAAGTTTTGTAGACTTATTTTTCTGCTGATTCTAAAAAAATGAATTGACCAATGTTTTCTTAACTCCTCCTAATCCAATGTCCATTAAATTTGTGAAATTAAAATTTTGACTTGTCACATCACAAAAGCGACTTTTGAATCATATTTTTTCAAAATTGTATAAATATTTAAAATTAAACGACTTGTCATAGGACTGTAATATTTTAATATGTTCTTTAAGACCATGATGTCTATCAACATAAAAAGTTTCATCAAAAAGATTTTCAAAAGTTGTTTAAAAAGAAACGTCTCGACCGATTTTTGTCCAAAACTAATCTGCAGGATTCCAAAATAATAAATCTTTCTAAACATCATATATTATGTTATCGGCATTCCAAAACCAACTACAATATTGCAGTTCTGATATTTTTAGATTATTAATATTTAAACCAAAAGATTGGTGGTTCGAGCCCACCCGCGGGCGTAAAATAAGTATTGTTTACTCGTACTATTATCACCAGCATAACAAGAAAAAATATCTTTCAAACCGTCTTTGAATTATTTAAAGATAGATTCAGAATTTTTCACTTTTTAACAGTTAGATTGGTAGTCATTTTAAATACAAGTATCTAATATTGGGCACTTAGTAATAATAAATTTACCTTTATGAAGTTCAATAAGTGTTGTTTTGACATAATTCCCCTTTACACAGCATATTAAATCATTTGTATACTCATGAAGACATTTTAGAAAGAGTATTGTACCACAAAACAATAATTTTTTATCATCGCCATTCATTGGTTGTTTTTTTGGTGTTAATCTTTGCAATAGTTTGGAATAATAATTTTCCTTGTTCCATGAGTTATCGAAACAAACCAGGTGGTTTTCCCAACCCAACTGTTTTCCAACAAACTCAAGAATACTAAATGTTTTATTCCATATGCTCCAAGAGAATTGTGTGCTTTGTTTCTATTAAAATGCAAACCCAAAATAATAATTGATATGCAAATGATTATACGATGTTTATATCTTACCTCAGTGTTATACAATTTATTCATGTAAAAATCTATGCTTTTTAGGAATAATCTATGGAGCATATTTACTGGAAATATTGAAGGTGTTGTCTGCATTGGAGTTATTAAAGGCATTACTTCATCCATGAGCAGTTCTACCCAAGAGGTTGTTCCAGAACCATAGCATTCAGCGGAAAGTAAAGTTTCAACAAGGCTAGGCTGATGATAATAAATGAAATAAATAAAAATTCAAGCCAACGGTTATGCCATTATAAAATCATTAAAGATTTTATTATTTTAGGGAACGCCGTTATTAGTCATCAAATAATAAATAATAAATAAGCTAAGTAATAAAGAATAATATAAATTAATTTATATTAATTGATATAATTATATCAATTTTTAAATTTTGATTGTTGAATAAAAAGATAATTCGTCCTTGCATAATATTTCATTTAATTGAACTACTCACCCCATATGTACTAATGGTTTTAGGAAATTTATGAACAAGAAGAAGTAATAATCTGCAATGTTCCAATGTATCCTCGCTATGATCTGCTGTTAGCATGAGCAGTTTATGTTGGACCTGTGTATTAGATATTCTCTTACATTTATGTATTATTTTTGATTACTTGAATACAATACTGAGAATGACACTATAACTATAACATAAATCGATAGCAAATAACAATAATCCTAGCAGTCGTTCAGACATGTTATATAGAAAAGTAAGACAATTTAGATGTACTCAAATTGTCTTACTTTTCTTATCATTTGTAATTTCAATTAATAAGTCACAAGCAATAAATAACATTTAACAACTGTTGGATAAAATATAAAAATTACCTCTTCATTTAAATTCTGAAACATGTCTGATAAAAACTCTTGTTCTGCTGTTAAATCTTCCTTCGGACATCGTAAAGCTGATGCTATTGCAGAAACTTCATCCCATAATTCTGGAGGTGGTTGCTTGAAATTACTTATTCTAAAAGTATAAAAGATTAGAAATATTAATTAAAAAACTTGCAATAAATCAGTAAAACTATTAATATATGTAATTGACAATACTGTGTTTAGTGATGCACAAATATCCATGGATAAAAAAATAATATATATTAATTTTAATGCGCAAGCATAAATGAAATAATTTTTTAAATATTTCTTTAACACTTAATATTTCCTTTTAACACACAAATTTAAAATTATGTACTAAAAAGCAAAAAAAATAATCAGTAACATTTTTTGAGCATTTGGTCATTAGTTTAGATATAAACCAGTGATGATTATACTTTTTCTGATGATAACACTTGAGACTGCTAATCGAGATAAATATTTGAAAATTGATGGATAGCATTCCCTGTTTGCAACATATGAGTAATGATACATATGCTAATTTGACAAACAGAACAATTTTGTGAAAATATAATAAAAGTAAGACAATGAATTTAAGATTTCTAGTAACAATCATTCTACACATTTAATTCAAACAATCATTCATATTTGATCCAAATATTTTAAAATCTGCATAGCATAAACTTAAGTACAGGTAACCCCCATATAACACGGTTGTTATGTTCCAGAAATGTTATAAGGGACAAAGTACTAGTACAAAAAGAGTGGTTACGTTCCAAGAATTCAAAAACACATGCTACATATCACAATTTTATAATAAATACTGTTACATTTAATCATTTTTTAAGAAGTAATATACATTACTTGATTTATATAATTTTTTCGTCATAATTAACAAGTAAGTGCTATCCAACATGATCCTTTTTTTTGCAAGATATCCTCATCCCCTGAGCAGTTTTCTATACTACTCTCAGATCCATGCATCATTTTTTGAAAAAAAAAAATTATATTTGGGATTACTTGCTTTTTACATATTTATATATTTAACACATGTAAAGTAATCCTTATTACTTTACTTTATTTTATTTGAAAAATTGCTTAAGAATTATTTAATATGTTGTTTGGATAATCCTAGAATTTTTTTTTTCGATAGAACGTACGCGCTCTAATAATATATATCAAATTAGTTATTTTTTGCACTAGTTTGATCACATTTATTGAGCGATTTTACTAATTTTATATTAGATAAAGTTTGCTTTTCATAGCTTTTACAATATTTCTTATTTTATTAAAACTTTCCTCAATTCTTAAACCGTGTTATGCAAACCCGAAAGTACCGTGTTATGAGGGGGATCGTCTCAATTCTTAAACCGTGTTAGAACAGATCCATGTTATAGAAGTACCGTGTTATGCGGGGGTTACCTGTACCTAATTCAAATTAGACTGAAAAAAATTTATATAACTACATGAACATACATAAAATTAAAATACTTCGCTGATTTCTCCACATCGCGATCCAATTTTTCAATTTTTGTATGCTTCATACTGAAAAGACATAAAATTAAATAAAAAAAAACAAGGATTAATCTCACTTAAGCATCGAATACAGGTATACCTGCACTCCAAAATGATTTGGAAATAAAGTTTGTGCAGTTATAATAAGAGCCTTTGCCCTACATGAATCAGTCTCTAAAAACTGTTTAGCTTTTAAAATAACTATATCTTCTTCGGTGTTATTTAAAGCATTGCAGTTCATCATCATTTACAAGCAGATTATCGGTTGCAAAAATGGCTAAAGAAGAAAATCAAACTATGTTAAAATTTGAACATTTATTTGCATTATTGTAATGAATTGGAATTCTTATGAAAACTTGATTATTATCATAAATATCAAAAACATAGCAATAACATTACAAAATAGAGACAATTAAATGACATAAGTGAAATAATCAAAAAAGCATGTTGTTTTAATTTGAAGTTCGTAACATACAAAAGAAGGGTTTCAACATAGATAAATAAACATAAGGTTTCAAAGTAAACTGCTGACAACATAACAGAGTTTACATAAGGACCATGTTTACTTATCTATGATAAGGACTAATGTTTATTTTGGTTCATTTATCTACGCAAATAACAACAATAAAATTAATAACTAATATCTTACATGATTTATAATTAAATCTTAAAAATACATTATAATACAAAAAAACAATATTATTTTTATTCACATATTTATTACACATAAATACACCAACACTCTTCTTTTATCTATGGGTAGAAGGCATAGACCTTATACAATTTCAATTGTATAAGGTCTATGGTAGAAGGGCAAAACGCATTTAATTTTCAGCCCATAGTTGTCAAGCGATATGCGTAAAACATCACTCATTTTCTAGCTCTCTGAATGAAAAAGTCTAGTAAATAATCTAGTACACATTGACTAAGGTTATGTTCATATCTATATTCTTAAATCTCTTTTACCACCTATGGGTATGTCAAATGGGCGTAGGGAAAATGTCAAGGAAATGTCAATGTCAAAAAGTACTTGCTTATTTTTAGGTTAATGCCACAAAATACAATGTGTATATTTTGACTTCCTCTCATCTTATGTATTACAAAAATTATAAATCATGTGCCGCTGCGCAAAATTAAATATTTTTATGGCTTGTAGAAATTGAGTTATTTATTTTAAAAGATAAATTGAAATGCTTCATAAAAAACTTATTGTTTTGTATTTATTACTATTGTTATTATTAAATATAGAATGCATAGAACCAATAACAGGGACTATTTTTGGAGGAATAGCTGCTATGGCTGGAAGTGCGATATTCTATAACTCTTTTGATATGTTAAAAGATAATACATACTGTAAATATGCAGAATGCTGTAACAGTTATTCTATTCCCTATGATATTAAAAGTATATTTAACAGCATTTTTTGTATTATCTGATTCACCAGATTTATTGAAATAATTTTTTTAGAACTTTATACTTCTCTAACACATCACGTTTATGGGCAGCATCTTGTTCTCGATACTGTTGTACCTGCCATACAAGGCCATATATCATCATCATCTCCAAAGAAACCACTGACATTAAGCTTTCATGGCACTCCTGGAAGTGGTAAAAATTATGTATCTCAATTTATAGCTAATAGTTTGTACAGATATGGAGAAAAGAGCAAATTTGTGCATAGTTACAATGGCGGATTACATTTTCCTCTGCAAAGTAAAGTTGACGAATATAAGGTATGAAAATATTAAATGATCTATACAATATAATTATGTGATTATTATTGATATGTTTTATAGGAAAAATTAGTATCTGATATTAAATCAGCTGTGAAAGCATGTGATAAATCTTTATTTATTTTTGATGAAGTTGACAAAATGCCTGTTGGAGTTCTTGATGCCTTGAAACCATTTTTAGATTACAATGCTCATATTGATGGATTGGATTTCCGGTAAGTTGATAATAATTTCACTATATTAACATTCTAAATTTAATTATATTTTAGGAAATCTATTTTTATTTTCTTATCTAACAAAGGAACTAAAGAAATAACATTCCATTTGATTAAGTTATGGAACGACGGTTTGGAAAGAGAGAAAACAAAGCTTTCTCATTTTGAGCCACTTGTTATTAAAGGCGCTTTTGAAGAAGAAGGTGAATACCTTATTAGTTTATTTGGATTATTAAATAGAGCTGGCCTGGTGAACATTTTACTACCTGCAATTAATTTGTTTCCATTTAATTGTGAGTGTCCGTATTATTCAAATTGCATTAATGTTTTCTTCCTGTATATCTTCTTTGTTTGATTTTAATATATTATACTGATACAAATTATGTGATGAAGATCAAAAAATTTTATCAATGTCTTCTTAGATGCTTGTATATGAATCGATAGAAAATCTCAACAAGAACATATATCACATGATTAACAGCAAAAATCAAAAAAAAAAAAAAAAAAATGATATGATGAATCAACCGGCTTTTGCCAATAAGTTTTATGAAATATGTACAACATATTTTACTTCACTTGATACACCAGGCCTCTCAATATAAATACTCAATGAAATTGATATTTTTAAAATATTAAGGCAGAATGATATTTATATGCTCATTTCCTTTTTTTTTAAACTCTTTTTACAGTTTGTCTTAGAAATTATATAAAAAACTATGTGTGATAGCGTCCCCTTGATGATGTGACTGCATTTTTCGCATGCATTGCATTCATTGTTTTTTTTTAAAGTAAAATTATTGCACTAAGTCAGAAAAATGTCATTTAAAATTCAGATTAATTATTCGATTACTAAAATGGCTATTATGAATTAGAGATCTGTGGAAGGAGGGTGAAAATTTAGAGTTGTGTGCATTTTTTAATATAATATTGTGAACATTGATTAAAAATTTTAAGAAAAATTGATTCCAAAATAAAAGGATGGGGACGGACAACCCTTGATAAAAACTAGTTGGTATTGGTTAATTTAGTTTATGTATTTGGTTACATGAACTTCCCGATATGTGTAAATAATCGACTTAATTAATAAAAAATAAATTAATTTATGAGTGGATTTATTACACATAATTGTGTAATGAATGAACACGTTAACTCAGAGTATTTTTAACAAGCAACTTTTCAATAACCAGCAATTATTATATTTGAACCAGTTTCCGTAGGATTTTAATGGTTTAGTATGTTTATTAAGACCAAGTACTATATTGTTATACCAAGTAAATGGTCTAAACTTTGATGCATTTTTAAAATTAAACTACTTGTCGTAAGACCGTAATATTACAATAAGTTCTATAAGACCATGATATATATCGCTAAAAAAAAATCTATAAAAATCGGCTTAAATTTTTTTTTCAACAGTTAATACAAAAAAACGACTCGGTAGATTTTCACTTAAAACTAATCAGTACCATTCCCAACCAATATCTTTCGAACAGTTTTTGATTTTTTAAAATCGGTTCGGTAGGATGAGCTTAAATGTGGACGAAAGTTTCTTTGTAATTTGAAAAACACTGTTTTTCAAATTACAAAGAAACGGCTTTGCAGATCATCGCACAAAGCTGACAAACGAAAGTCCTCATCGAAATACATCAATAGCTTTTAAATTTCTGTAATCAGTTCGGGCGTTGTTGAGAAAACGTCGATGAAAGGTCTAATTTTGACAAATGCCAAAAAAACGATACCAATTTTTGCAAACTTTGACGGATTTTCAAAGTTTTTAGTATGATCTAGAAGACTATAGTATCTACCGTCAAAAAATTTTTTTAACACTTTATTACAAGAAAATGGCCCGGCCGATCTTTACCAAAAACTAATCAGCACGATTCCCAATCAATATCTTTCGAACGGTTTTTGAATTTTCATAATCGGTTCAGAATAGCGGGCTAAAACGTGGACGAAAAAATTTTCACTTTTCTGCTATTTATAAAGAAACGTCTTGGCCGATCGTACCACAAAACTGAAAAACGATAGTCCTCGTCGAGATACATCTAATGGCTTTTAAATTTTTGAAATCGGCCCAGCCGTTTTCGAGAAAACGTCGACTTACGGCAAAAAATCAAATTAGCGAATCGGATTTTTTTTATGAAAACATAAACTTCTCCTTCGGGAAGTTAATAAATAGTATCTTGAAGTAAAAAGAGTTCCATGTATTAATTTTGAAATTAAAATATAACATTTTCGAATTGTATGATTTTAAAGATATACGTACAATTATTTGAAACGTATTTTAGGATTATGATAAAAAAAAACGAAATTTTATGATTGAAATAGCTGGTTTGCTCAATTTGCGAACAACCTCTGCGTTAAATTCATTATCTCCAGTTGTGCCGATCGCATCAGAATTCTTTTTTTATTATTATACTTATATTGAAGTCCTTTTTATAATAATTTAAAAACAATCTTTTTGCAAATTTCTTAGCAATAACAACCCTTAAATATTTACAAAGATTTTTCAACCTTTCCCCAAATTCAATCGATTGAAAAAAAACATAGCAGAGAAAAAAAGAAAAAAACACGTAGCAGAGTAAAAAAAAAAATGTTTTTTTTTTAACCTTTATAAGCACTCAAGGGTATTTATTGTTAAGAAAATTGCATTTTTTCTTGAATTGTTATAAAGTTGGCTCCAATATGGTACAATAAAAAAAAATACTGATCCAATCAGCACAACTGGAAATAATTAATTTAACGCAGAGGATGTTCATAGAAACAATATTTTGTTTTCAGTTCAAAACTCAAAACTTTTTGAAGTATGCAAAAATTATATATTTCTAATATTGAATACAGCTTATCACCTAATTTGGATATAAATGCACGCGGTGAACAAATAAAATTTAAAATCAGTTAATTAGTTCAGGCGTCCACCGCGAACTAGTATCGTGGCACGAACTTTATTGGCTGAATTATATAAATTCATTAAAATTTGGAAAAATAAGCTTCAATTTTAGAATATTCAAGCACGTGTCTGCGCACTATAATTAATATAATTACAGATAGTTTAAATGTGATTGAGAAATATCAATCGGAAATCGCAATATTTAGATTTAAGTGAAAGCGAAAACTTTATTTTCGAAATAAACAGTTGAAAATTTTATTGTAAGTACCTAAATCTCAATTTCGGCTGATTAAATGAATTATTACGAATTTCGGGAAGTTGTCTTAAGGCAAAATGCCAGTTTCAACTAGATAGTCTTTTTATTTAAATTTGAAAATTTTGATTGCTCAGAAATTTCAAGAAATTACATTTTTTGTGGCGATAATGTTTCTATATTATTTATAGTGATAATAAATAAATATATTTCAAGAGCAAACTTCAAGACGGAGTACAAAAACCTAGACTAAAAAATATTAGGATACTTAATATTTTTAGCAAGGATTTACTCAAAGTTTTAGTTTTCAATTTGCTTTTTTGAATTCATGTGTGTATGTGCGTTCATGAGTCTATAAATAAACTAATGTTTGTGAAGATCTTTATTTTAACTAATTAATGTTCATGGTTTTTAAAAATATAATAAAATTGAACAATTTTCGAATCTATCAAAATATTGACAATATTTAAAAATTTTTAGAATCTGAAACATTTTATTATTGATATTTTTTCTAAACAAAAGTTTTAAATTTTTAAAAATACATTTGTTCGTTTATAATGCGCATTCATTAGATGTTGAGTTCGCAGAGAAATGGGCATAAAATTATATTTTGAGGATTATAAATGAAAGCTATTTGTGTATATTTTACTACTCTGAATGATGATTCCTTTATGGATACGACACTTAAGGACAAAAATATTGGTGTTTTTAAAATATGGATTTCCATAGTTTTACTGGCCATCCTTCTAACGTTAAGTGGTAATGGGTCTACCTTCAGTGAGCTCAATTTAATATAAATTATTGAAATTGTTAAATTAGTGGATCACATCATTGTGTTGCCTTAATAAAATGACTATAGATATTTGATGGGTATTTGAATGAAGGCATTCAATAAATTCACACAACTTTATAAAATTAAGCTATTATATTACCCAAACCTTGCAAATGCGCAATTTTGTAGAATTGAAATATGATTTTATTGTTTGTTAATATTATATTTGTTTTTGATTATATGCATTGTAATATATAATAAAAGTACTAAGAACATAATTTAAATTCTAATTACAATTTCAGGGGGTTTTAAATATTCTTCAAATATTAAAAGTGGACTCATAGATCATTACATACCTTTTTTCCCCCTGGAAAGAAGGCATGTGGAAATGTGCATCAAGGATGAGTTTTTGAATCTGGGAATCATTTCTCCTCAGGAAGAATATATTGAGTGAGTTTTTGAAATAATTTCACAGTATTTCATGTTGGAAAGAAATGTTATATAAAACTATTAATAATTTAGGGAGGTATTGAGTTTTGTAACATATGGGCCAGATGATAAACCTATCTTCTCAAAAACTGGCTGTAAGCGAATAAGTCAAAAAGTAGCAGCCATAGTAACAAGAGAAAAAATGAATAAGGATTAAATGAAAAATAAGGAATCATAGATTATAATGATGGTTGGAAATATGGAATAATAATGCCTATATGTAATAACTAATAAATAATATTAATTTTTCTAATTTATATCGTTGTTTATATTTAATAATTAAAAAATACTAATGTGGACTAAAAAGTGCCAAAATCATATAAACAACTCTATTTTATTACCAATACCTTGTTTTAATTATAACAATGTTCATACAGTCAGCTAACAGCTATGCAACAAGCACCAGTAAAATCTTTTTGGAAAAAAGCTGTTTTTTTTTCACAAAAGGCTAGTTCTCAACATCTCAAAAGAGAGTTGTTATCATTTATAGAAAATGAGTTGGGTGCCTTAAAGCTGTTTAAGTTATTTTTAAATAAAATATTGAATTTACTCTTTATACTTTACAAATAGAAGAAAAATCTTCAAAATCAATAAAACTGTTTGCTTGTACAAATCATTAATTACGTATGACATGATTTATTTTAATGATATATAATTAACATTAATGATATTTAATGTTTTTTTTTTGATTCACCTTGTTTTGATGCCTTTCTTTTAAGATTTTGAGCATGTTTATCAGGCGTTAGGATTTTTATATGTGGTGTTATTTTTGAAGAAGATACTGTAGGGCTACTACTAGAAGATTTAGTGGAAGATTCACTTTTTGATTTAGAACTGCTTCCACTGTATAATTTGGTATATCCTGAACTGGAAGCAGGTGATTTTGATGATTCCTTAGATCTGTCTTTATAGGATTTTTGTACAGAAGTAGAAGTTTCAATCTTAAAATAAAAATAGAAATTAAATAATTTGTTTAAAAAAAGTAAAGTATCATTTGAAATCAATGAATTACTTTGCACTCTGAACAACTCCAACAAATATCAGGATCATTTACATCATTTTCGGGAATGTGCGGTCTGTGACATTCTTGATGATAAAGTGAATGACATTCTGAACACTCCACAAGTCTATTGCCTGCAGTTACATCCATCCCCCTAAAATCATATATGTGATTAAAATGTAATAAAAATATTATAAAGGCAAAACAAAAGCTAAGTCTCTTTGAAAAAAGTACAACAAATTAAAAAAACAAGATTGAGTAACAAATATCTCAAAACTGAATAATGTTGAAAGCAAAAATAAAATGTGGACGAGCATTGATAAATATCTGAAATCATTTATTTATTACATACTATTACTGAAAAAGTTAACCAATAAATATATAAAATAAATACAAGCATATTTATAATAAAATACATTTTATACATAAGGTATATACTGATGTGTACATAAGCATTAAAAATGTACATAATCACCCTTCAAAATATCAAGTTAAAAATTTATTGTTTCAAATATCTTGCAACATAAAAAACCTTCCTTAAAATGACAATTTTCATATGAAATACCTGCAGATTATACAAGTGAGATCATCCTGCAGCAAATTTTTAAGTCCCTCGACCATTGAATCATCATGTGATGTTATTATATCTGTATCACAGGCCGTAATTAAGCCACAAACTTTTTGCTCTTCATCTAAAATCTTTAAGTTAAAATAGTAAAAAATCATTGTATGTTTATTTCAGATATAAATTGTTACTGATGTACCCACTTCTTTCTTTAAGGCATTAGTAAGGGTTTTGTGAGAACCATACTTTTGTTTTATAGCTTCATCTAGGTATAATCTGATTAATTCAGCAGAATCTGCACTATTTGATTGTAGTAAGCGACAAGCTCTTAATGCACATTCCGTTTCTCCATTAGACATAATGATAATGTTTTGGAAAAAGACTGAAATTTTTAATCAAATAAATAATTAATATAAGTAGCCATTTTTTTTTAAATTGATGAATGTTTCGAGTAATATCATTCATTATAAATTGTATGTATGATGTAAGTATTTTTCTACATTTATTTTATATAACCCTACTTTTTGAAAACTAAATAAAATTACTTGTTTTCAATTAATTTCATTCTATTGTTAATTATGAATTTTCCGTTATCATCACAGCCGTTTTGAAGGTTTTTAATTTTTAAAGTTCATATATATTATTCAAAATTGTTTACCTATTTGAAATTAGACAGTTCGACGTTATTCATATATTATTCGAGAAAACACTAAAGGTGCGTCCACACCTAACGAACAAACACGAACGAACATAAAAGAACGTACCAGAACGAACGGCAACAGCATAGTGTGGACGCCACGACGATCACGAACGAACATAAACAAACATGGCGAGCAATGTTCCGCAACTTGTCGGTACATCAAAGGGAATTGTTTGTTCATGTTTGAACTCGTATGTGCAGTGTGGACGTCTCAAACGAACGCAAACGAACATTTTTGTTTTAATAATTTTAATAATTTAATAATAATTTTTTAATAATTTAATAATAATGTTAATAATTTAATAATATTTACTTTTATTATTGTGTACAGTTTGAAAATTTTAATATATTTACTTTTAATTATTGTGTACAGTTTGAAAATTTTGAATAAATTATGGAATGGTCAAATGACGTAATTTTATCATTCATAATGAAATAGAAAAGTTTCCTATAATATGGGAGACTAAAGACCCTTTTTATAAAATTATTAGAAAAAAAACGATGCTTGGGAAAGTGTAGGCAAACGTTTGGGATGTCAGAAGCTGCAGTAAAGAAGAAATTGCAGTCTTTACAAGTAAATATTAAACTTGTTATCATACATAGATTCAACATATATGTTGAGTGAGAGTATGAAAATTGAGTATAGTTATCTCAAACCTGGAATGTTCAGCTTGCTCCGAATATGAATGCTGAGGAAAGGAAACGACTCAAAATTAAATATTAAATACAAAAACTGAGTGAAATTAATTGAATAATTTATTACAGTATATTTGCAAAATATACACGAACAAAAATCACACAAAAACCAGTGAAAATGCCGTATGATTAAAGCTTACATCCATATCAATAATAAAACTGACGTTTCACGGAACATCTACGAACAACGAAATTTCAAGCTCTCACGCTTTTAACTGCTTGTTCAAGTTCGTTTGAAATTTTT
>NW_020539726.1:2939597-2978542 GCF_003426905.1 Ctenocephalides felis | reverse complement strand
GAAGAAGGTGTACGGCCGGAGCGGATTTTTTTTTCCGTTCCAATGGTCACAAGCTCTTACAGCAATGGAGGTAGCTGTAAGGGTGATCACCTCTCCACTTCCCGAGGCACCGCGTTCGGAGACGACCGTTTGCTCTGGAGAACTATTTAAATAGCATGGATAACTATGAAAACCCAAAAAAAAAACAATTGACAAGTGACGTATTTATGGACCCCGAGCAGGATGCGGCCAAAGCCGCTATAGTAAAAGTAGGCAAGAATGTTTCCGGTAATCTTCACCGAGACAGAGTAAACTCTGCACCATCGACTAGATGTCGTCAAACGCCGAACGGAGAGATTTGGCTCCAAAATTGACGAGCTAGCGGAGTATGTTAAAGATAGGAACAATGTTCACAGCAGAATAAAGGAGCTAATCAGGTCGAGTGATACACCATATAGCCTGGCATTGAAAGACTATACGGCAGCCCCCAAAACTGTCGAAATGACAGTGCAAACTACACAGACCTCTCCCGAGACAACTATTCAGCCGGATGTAACTCAGACACCATCCCCTAAGACCCAGGAGCAAAGTACAAACAAAAGACTGCTATCGTCACTTAGCCCCGCCTCTGACGCGAGAACACATCGGCCAAAAAATTGGCTGTACAAAATAACTGGACGGAAGTGGCTCGACGAAGTTCGAAGAAGAAAAGGACACGGGAGCCGAAAGTAACCTTGAAGGAAACCGAGAAACCGGAAACCGAAAAATCGAATCAAATGATAGAGCTAAGCACAGAAACAGCCATGATAGGAAAACTCGGAGGAAACATAGAACCAAGGCTGTTCTGGTTCAACCAGCTGAAGGATGAACGAGCGCTGATATCCTTAAGGAGATCAAGGAAAAAATAAACTCGTCAGAGACTGGCGTGAATATAAAGATATTGGGTGGGTTAACTGTCGCATTCGCCCAGTTGTTAAAGTGGTCCGCTGTTTCAGATGCCTCGATTTCGGACACCAAACGCATAAATGCGGGGAACCAGACAGAAGCAAGTATTGCTACAAATGCGGCGAGGAAAATCACAAGTCTGTAGACTGCACGGGAAAGCTAAAATTCTTCCTATGTACGGTAGACAAAGAAGAGCGGAACAGCGGGAGTCATGTCGCCGGATCCGATACCTGCAAGGCATTCCGTGTAGCACTTGCCGATGCCACGAGAGAACAGAAATGACGCGATTTTTACAAGATAATCTGAATAGATGTGCCTTGGCGCAGAATCTACTGCGCCAACGTATCTTCGAAGAAAAGATCGATATTTGCCTTCTCTGCGAGCAATATATGAATATTCAAGATAAATCATGGTTCGCAGATAAATCTAGTACGGCAGCAATATGGATCATAAACTCGAAGGAGGTCACCGTCAATGAAAACGGAAGCGAAGAGGGTTTCGTCTGGATCAAGACTCCCACGACCTACTGTGTGAGCGTCTACCTTTCACCAAATGAAAGAATTAGCGTATTTCGCCAGAAAATGGCAAGCATAGAAGACACTCTCGGCAAGTTCGACGGAGAAGTCATTGTAGCTGGCAATTTCAACGCAAAATCGGCTGAATGGGGCGCCGAATACTCAGACAACAGAGGAAATGACGTGGCAGACTTTGCAGCAAGATTGGGCCTTACTGTGCTAAATACTGGAAGTATTACAACTTTTAGAAGACCAGGATATAAGGAATCTATTCTCGACATTACGTTGGTCACTCCAGGTATAGCAAACATGATTGGAGACTGGACTGTATCTGAAGAGCGGCAGAGCATGTAACATTTAGTATTGGGTCTGGTCCGACTCGACCATGCAACTTTTACAAACGGTGGTGGAATGCTAGGAAGCTTGACCCCGAAGCGTTGCAAACAGCCCTCAAGCAAAACGCATCTACTTTTCAAGTTGATGCAACACTAAGTATCCGCAGAGAGACGGAAGAAACAGTCCTTAGAACTATGAATGCTATTATCACCTCATGTAACGCCTCTATGCCACGACCAAAAAATCAGGGTGTACACAGTCTAGCATATTGGTGGTCATCAGAGATAGCAGAACTACGAAAAATATACCACGCACTAGGCCGCCGCGCCACAAGAGCTGCAAAACGTTCCCCCTACCAAGATTTGTATACAAACGAATACAGACAGGCAAAAAAAAACCTAAATAAAGCCATAAAATCAGTTAAAGCCGGATTGTGGAAGGAGATTTGCAATGATCTTGACAAAGATCTCTGGGGCAAAGCCTATCAAATTGTCACAAGACGACTTGGTAGAGCTTTACCAGGAGCACCGAAATCTCTTACTCTGATGAAATGCATCGTAGCCGAACTATTTCCTAAACACCCGCCACGGGAAAGGAGACAATACGTGGAAAACAACTAGCTGTAAGTGGAATTCTGTCTTAAGGCAATTAAGGCATCGTGCCTTAAGGCAAATTGCTGGAACTTCCCGTACAAAAATTATTATTTTTTTTAAAAACGATTAACATTTTTGAAAAAAAAATTACATTGAAAAAAAATAAGATTTTTGAGAAACTATAAATTGGACAAAAAATAACTTTTTAATTAAAAAAAATTTAAAAAAAAAAAAAAAAAAATTTTTTTTTTTTGAAAAAAAATTTTTTTTTCTTTATTTTGACATATTGTGGAAGATCTGAACTTTTTTTCAAAGCAATCGTACTGCTTTATCTGCATAGGGACAAAATATAAAGCGCGTAAGCGCCGCGTCGCTGTCTAACGCATAAGCATTGGTACGGAACCCATAGGAATGTTAACAAAATGTATACTTATTGTTAAAATCTCTATAAAATATTTGATAATTTAATGTGCATATGTCCAATGATCATTTTTGACCGCCAAATGGCTCATTTTTTTACTTTTTCCTCCATATTTCCGAAACCGCTAGACCTACCTTCATGAAAATTTTATCGATTCTTCATCTTGTCAATACAAGTAAAATGTTTTTTAAATTATTTAAATCGGACGCTCCGTTCTCTTAAAAACTGAGTTACCATTTTCGGCACTTTTTGCCCCGTATCTTCGGAACGGCTAGAGCTGCCTTTGCCAAAAACTAATCAGCACGTCTCCTTATCAATACGAATCGAATGTTTTTTTAATTATTCAAATCGGTTGATCCGTGTTCCCGAAATCGTCGACGAAAATTTGTATCCGCACATACATACACACACGTACATACATACATACATACATACATACATACATACATACACACACACACACACACACACATACATCCATTTTTTTCTAAGGTATGCCAAAATGTTCAGAAACCTTTGAAACGTAAAGATATATAAAAATTTTCATTTTCGATTTTTTTGCGATTACTATAACTTGCCCTACGGGAAGTTAATGAACTACACCTTTTGCTGTCAAAGAACTACAAAATGCGGCGAAAACCATAAAGACAGAAAAAGCACCAGGCCCTGATGGCATCCCAGCCTCAGTGATCAAGACTGTATAGCCTTGGAATTTCCGTATATTCTTCTGAACGCCTACAATGCCTGTCTGGCGACCGGCACCTTTCCTACGGTCTGGAAGCGGCAAAGATTGGTCCTAATAGACAAAGGTAAGGGAACCCCTGTAATACCATCGTCGTTTCGACCACTCTGCATGTTAGACATTGCCGGCAAATTGCTTGAGAAACTCATTCAATGCAGACTGCGCAACGACATTGAATGCGCCGGAGGTTTTGCCAAGAACCAACACGGATTTCAAAAAGGACGGTCGACGATTGGCGCTATTCGGAAGGTAACGGAAACAGCAAGAGAAGCATGGCATGGTAGTCTTAAAGCTCGTAAAGTGTATCTCCTCCTTACATTCGACGTTAAAAACGCCTTTAACAGTGCGAACTGAGAGGATATTTTAAACCCTCTAGAGTATAATTTTGACGTGAAGCTAGAGAATCTAAGACTGATAAATGACTACCTCGATGAGAGAAAGTTGATTGTAGAAACGACGGAATGTCAACAAGAACACGAGGTTACAGCTGGTGTACCTCAAGACTCAATCTTAGGAGCCGATCTGTGAAACGCTGTCTACGACGAGCTCCTGGAGATCCCTTTGCTGAAGCAGGTGGAATTCACGGGCTTTGTGGACGACGCCGCAGCCACGATCGTACTGGACAGCACTGAGGAGGCTGAACTACTCGTTCGAGAGACCGTCGATACCATAGAGACCTGGCTTGAGAAACACCATCTAAAGCTCGCAAAACAAAAAACGGAGATGGTTGTCTTGACTCGACAAAAAAGGTTTCCAAAACCATTTACTGTAGACATAGCAGAGACAACCATGACGTCAACAAAGGTCTTGCGCTACCTGGGAGTAATGATAGATGAGAAGCTTTCCTTCCGAGAATACCTCGATAGTGCATGCATAAAAGCTAGCAAGACGGTATCCAACTTGTCAAGGATTATGGCTAACTGCCATGGGACCACGAACCCGAAAACGACGAGTCCTGCTTGAGCTAGTCCATTTTGTACAACTATACGGAGCAGAGATATGGGCGGATATCCTCAAGCAAAAAACATATCGGCGCAAAATAGCGTCGGTGCAAAGGTGAGGAGCTCTGTGCCTATCGCACGGTCTCAGAAGCAGCTGTATTGGTAATAGCAGCGGCCACACCAATTGACTTGCTAGCATTCAGAAAACTCTACGACGCTAAAATAGATGGCGCCCGCAACGTAGACGAAAAAAATGTTCACTTTTTATTTAATGCGATTTACAAAGAAACGGCTCGACCGATCGTAGCGCAAAGTCGACAAACGATAGTCCACATCGAGGTGCATCGAATGACTTTTAAGTTTTTGAAAACGTCGATTTACGGCAAAAAATCTGTTCCCACACACACACACTTTTTCCAAATTTGGTCTCATTCGATTCAGAATGGCTTGAAACGTCGAGAAAACATAAAATTAGCGAATCGAATTTTTTGATGAAAACATAAACTTCTCCTTCGGGAATTATTAAGTTGTTTTTTAATAAATTGTTTTCTTTTCATAAAATCGTGAGTTTTTTGAAAATCGTTTGTACTAAAGTAGTGATATGTGCTAGAATCTATTAAGATCTCTTGAACCAAGTTAATTCTAGATGAAATACGATTTCTAGAATTACATTTGATTTGAATAAAAAAAATGTATGCGCCTTTTATTTTCATGATAGCTCACTCATTTTACACGCAGGAGTCCTTTAACAGTACTCATTTCACAGCTTATGTTGAGCACTATAAAACCCCATTCCACTGGAATGTATAAAATGTAACACCCCGCCGCTAGATAACTTCAAATACAATAATTAAATCTTGAACTAAATGAAAACTGACTCTCTCTCTCATATCTAGCTTAATATTATTTCTAGAACACTTTATAAAACACCGATTTAATTGAAATAATTTTGTCCATTACATACGTTTATGCCAAAACATGATGTGATCAATGAATGAAAAAAACAACATGATTGTCGTTAAAATGTATACTTTCGGAGATATTTGCAAAAAACGACAAAAAACGCCAAAAAGAAACGAATTTTTAGTAGCCAGTAACTTGAAAAGTATTTATTTTTTTAAACATTTTTTCCTTATAATTAGTTTTTCTATCGATATTCGACGTTAGTTTGAGAAAATAAAATTACACCACTGGGAAAGGTGTCTTGTTTTCACTTTTGAACTTGATGGTAAGGTGAACCTAATTCCAAAACTTTATGCAAATCAGGGCACAGTAAAAAAAATTCAGGCCCAAAACACTCCAGAGACTGGAGTAAAGGAAGAGCATGGAGCATCCACAGTTCTTGCAGGTTTGCAGGCTCGGAGCGCAAAAGGTTTAAAAATTAGTCGTGCATTTTTTGATCATTCATTCATTTAATCGTTCGATTGGAATGATTCGAAAAAACGTTTTGTTTGTGTTGTTTTTCCTTTAAAATAATTCTAAATAATCAAAAAATAAATAAATAAATAATATTAAATCGTGATTTAAAAAAAAAAATCTTTAATAAATTTCAGAATATTTGGACATATTCAAAAAAAAAAAATTGAACATACACGTAAGTTTGTAAAATACACTCGTCGCACAATTTAATAAGCACTTATTGCAGTGTAAATAATAATCTATTTGAAATTATTTGAAACAATTATTATTCATTATTAAATAAATTTTATTGATTTTTATTACCCGAATGTTTGATTGCGATATGGAGAGCTCAAGTAATTTGTCTTAAGGCACAATACCATGCACCACTAGTTTGTATATAAGATATGTGATTAATAAACCCAAAAACAGCCCAAAAATTAATGAATTCGTTAAATAACAATTGCCGATTAGTAAAATTTTTCCATTTTTTGTTTAAAATTATGAACACGTTTTTCTTTCTCCATAGTAATTGCTACATTTGACACTAAATTCAATATATTATGGTAGTATTATACCTATAAACATATAACTTTAAGACACTGCACAAGATTGCTTCGTTCAGAAGTAATAAAATTTGCGATTACTTGTTCATACGGCTCATTACATCGACTCAGCTGTAGCTTTATATTTTGCTTAAAATCTTCCTTCACTCCCTTATCTGCATGTCTAGTTCCCATTCTTCTTTGCCTAGAGACATATTATAAATTAAATTATCTTTGTAATGTGTGATCTCTATACCTGGAACAAAAATCTAAAAAAAATGCGATTCTGCACATACTTCTCATGATTGATAGTTAAGCTGTATTAGATGCATCAACGAGAAAAATATTCCATTCAGCAAAACAACATATAATATAAGCTTTTAAGCATATCAGTATTTTTCGATTTTCAATAAATATACTGAGAAAACCAAACAACATACACATCACAGCACATAACAGATATCAAGCAACCAACTATCAAAATATGTTCAGAAAATTATGCAATAACTATTTTCTAGTTATAGTCTAAATATGGAAATATGTTTATATGCTATTTTTTCTAAAAAAAATTATCTATCCCCTTTTACCCCATAAGGGGCAAACACACATAATTTCTCGTTTTTAATTATAAGAGATATTTTCGAAATCAAACTATATTATTTACCCAATGCCAAATACAAATATCATGGACACATTTTTACAAAAGTTATACATAAAATATTCATCAGCAGAAGTGGAATAACTATTAATTTAATTTGTATCTTGTGAAATACCTAATATAATTTTCTTTACTATTATATATCTTATTTTATCACCTTAGGTTTAGTTGTTTCCTATTACAGAAAATACATGTAAGTTTTTATAGAAGTTAAATAAAAGAAATCTGTTGAATCTAATTGTAAGATGAAAATAACAATGCATATTATAAAACAATTAATTAACATATACTTACTTATAAATTATATGTATTTAGATATCGTAAATTAAAGTGGATCTTTTTAGTCTCAGACCTTTAAGCTCCACTGTACTCTATATTTATATTATCCTCCAGAAGGAGAAGTTTGTTGTCATCAAAAAATCCAATTTGCTAATTTTATGTTTTCTCGACGTTTCAATCCATACTGAATCGAATAATACCAAATTTGTAAAAAGTATGTGTGTTGTGAACAAAATTTTTACCTTAAATCGACGTTTTCTCAAGAACGGATAGACCGATTTCAAAAATTTAAAAGCCATTCGATGTATCTCGATGAGGACTGTCGTTTGTTAGTTTTGCTAACAATATTTTTTTGTTTTTTTTTTTAGATTTGGGCTAGTTTCGCCTATGTAAAAACCTTCGCAGTTTAGACAATTTATTTTGTACACTAAATAATTTAAGATTTTCGGATCAAATTTAGATTTTAATTTTGTGAATAAGGTAAAAGAGTGTTTTTTGTGGTAAAGACTACTCTAATTAAGAGTTTTTTTCTATGCGTAGTAAAGATCGTTTATTTATATGCAAGGCCGTGCCTGGCCAGCGTGCAGGCAGCCGAGGGGCGGCCAATTCAAAAAAAGAGCAAATTCAAAGGCGGCCATGACGAAAAGCGACCGTAATAAAAAGCGGTCGCGTTAAAAGTCCACTGAATTAAAAGGCGGGCAAATTAAAAGACCGCTGAATTAATTCGCGGCCGTATTGAAAGTCTTCTAAGTTAACAGACGACCTTATCAAAAATCAGCCGAAAGCGGCCGAGTTGAAAGCAAGATCGAATCAAAAAGCGGCTATTGAAGGCTTTGTTTCTAAATCATTTATAAGTATATAAACTTTATATAAGTGGAACTTTGTTTTCAAACAAGTTGCACTAACTTTCCAACATGTGTTATCGACTTAACTATAAACTAGTTGGTTTGGTATTTAGCCTTGAGGCAAGTTACATGAACTTCCCGATATATTTAAATAATCGACTTAATTAATAAAAAATAAATTAATTTATGAGTCATTAAAAGTATTCCGAGTGGATTTATTACACATAATTGAAAACGAACGAACTCGGAGTATTTTCTAAAAGCAAATTTTCAAAAATCAATAATTTTTATAATTGAACCAGTTTTCAGGACTTTAATGATTTATTATGTTCAAGACCAAGTACTCTATCATTATACCAAGTAAATAGTCTAATTTTAATTTTAACAAATGTCAAAAGAGCTACTCATTTTCTCAAACTTTGATGAATTTTTAAAATCAAACTATTTGTCTTAAGGCCGTAATATTTTAGTAAGTTCTATAAGACCATGGTATATATCGCTAAAAAAAAATCCATAAAAATCGGCTTAAATTTTTTTTTCAACGGTTAATTACAAGAAAACGGCTCGGTAGATTTTCACCTAAAACTGATCAGTATCATTCCCAACTAATATCTTTCGAACAGTTTTTGATTTTTTAAAATTGGTTCGGTAGGATGAGCTTAAATGTGGACGAAAAGTTTAACACTTTTTTTCAAATTACAAAGAAACGGCTTGGCTGATCGTCGCACAAAACTGACAAACGATAGTCTTCCCCTAAATACATCAAATGGCTTTTAAATTTCTGAAATCGGTTCAGGCGCTTTTGAGAAAACGTCGATCAAAAGTCTAATTTTGACAAATGTCAAAAAAACTATACCAATTTTTGCAAACTTTGACGAATTTTTAAAGCTAAACGAGTTGTCGTAGGGCCGTAATATTTTAGTATGACCTAGAAAACTATGGTATCTACCGTCAAAAAAAAGTCATAAAAATCGTCGAATTTTTTTTTTAAAAACGTTATTATAAGAAAACGGCCCGGCCAATCTTTACCAAAAACTAATCAGCACGATTCCCAACCAATATCTATCGAATGGTTTTTGAATTTTCAGAATCGATTCAGAATTGCGGGCTAAAACGTGGGCGAAAAAATTTTCACTTTTCTGCAATTTACAAAGAAACGGCCCGGCCGATCGCCGCACAAAACTCAAAGACGATAGTCCTCATCGAGATACATCAAATGGCTTTTAAATTTTTGAAATCGCTCCAGCCGTTTTGGAGAAAACGTCGATTTACGGCAAAAAATCTGTTCACACACACACACACACATACTTTTTCCAAATTTGGTCTCATTCGATTCAGAATGGCTTGAAACGTCGAGAAAACATAAAATTAGCCATTCGGATTTTTTGATGAAAACATAAACTTCTCCTTCGGGAAGTTAAAAATATATTAACTTATGAGTACATTGCAATGTAAAAAACTATCGCAGATTATTCAATTTTGTACAATTTTTCTAAATATGTTAGTTATTTTTATAAATGGTTCAAAAATTACATATTATTGTACAGGAAACAAACTTGTAGTATGTTCATTAAGTAGAGGATCCAAAAACGCGAAAAAAATGGTTAAGCCGATCAATGACAAAAACTAATCAGCACGATTCTCAAATAGTACCTTTGTAATGGTTTTTGAAGTTTAAAAATCGATTCACGAATTTATAAATATTTAGGCTATAACGTGGACCAAATATTTCACACTTTTTTGATAATTCTAAAGAAACGGCTCGGCCGATTTTGAGGCAAAACTAAACACTAGTGCTTATCGAATTTCATCGATTTTTCAAATAGAATTGGGTATTTCTAAGAAAACGTCGACAAAGATGAAATTTTGACTCACGTAAAAAAGCGTTGCTCATTTTTCCAAACTTTGATAGTATTTTAAAAATTAAAACGACTTATCGTAGAGTCTAAATATTTAGGTATATTCGAGACCATGATATCTATCGCCAATAAAGTTAAATAAATATTAAATATCATCGTAAAGAAATATTTAACAATTAAATACGAAGAAACGACCTGACCGATTTCTCAAAACTAATCAACACTATTCCCAAATGATACATTTCGAACAATTTCTGCTTTTTTAAAATCGATGCAGGATTTTTGAATAAAACGTGTACAAAAATTTTTATACTTTTCTGTTGACTATAAACGGCTTGGCCGATGGTTCCACAAAACTGACAGACGCTAGTCGTTATCTAGTTACATCAAGTGACTTCAATTTTTTAAATCGATTTAACCGTTTTTGAGAAAACGTTGACAAAAAGTCAAAAATCGGCTCATATATGCTTTTTTTATCAAATTTGGATTCAAACGATTCAGAATGACTTGAAATATCGAGAAAACATAAAAGTTACAAGTCGATTTTTTTCGTAAGAATATATTTGATATTTTGCTATTATGTTATTTTCAAGGGCGGCCATACATATTTTGAGAAAACCTCAATTTACGACAAAAAATCTGTTCACACACACACATACTTTTTCAGAATGGCTTGAAACGTCGAGGAAACATAAAATTTGCGAATGGTATTTTTTGATGAAAACATAAACTTCATCGGGAATCGTGCCTTAAGGCAAATTGCTTGAAGTTTTTAAAAAAGATTCAATTTTTTTTTAGAACTGAAAAAAAATGGATTTTTGAGATTTTTAAAATTTAAAAAAAAAAATACTTTTTGAAAAACCGTAAAATTCAATTTTTTTACCGTAAAATGTTGAACTTTTTTTTAAAGCAATCGCGATACGTTAGCTGAGTAGAAACAAAATAACGAAGCGCGTGGGCGCCGCATTGCAGCATAACGGATAAACATTGGTACAGAACCCATAGAAATGTGAACAAAATTTGTTATTATTAAAATATGTGATAATTTATCTCCGAAACCGCCAGACCTGCTTTCCAAAAATCATCAGTTCTTCATTTCTACAAATAAAATGTGTTTTGAATCATTCAGATCGGACGCTCTGTTCTCTCAAAAAGTGAATTACCATTTTTGGCACTTTTTGCCCCGTATCATCGGATCCTGACTTGTCCAAAAACTAATCAGCATGTCTCCTTATCAATAGGAGTCGAATTTTTTTAAATTATTCAAATTGGTTGATCCGTGTTTTCCAAATCGTCGACGAAAAATTGTATCCGCACATACATACATACATACACACACACACACATTTTGGTATGCCAAAATGTTCAGAAACCTTTGAAACGTAAAGATATATAAAAATTTTCATTTTCGATTTTTATGCGATTACTATGACTTACACTACGGAAAGTTAAATATGTATATAAAAATGTAAAACATGTTGCTAACAAAAAATAAATTGGTAGATAAATGATATTAAAAAATAATACTGATAATATTAATTACTTGCCCTGGATTTAACTCCAAATGAGGAAATATGTCAAACACTATAGAACCTCCTTGTTCTGAAGATAAATACATTATTTCTTCTAAAATAGCAGCATCAACTATGTATTTCTGCAAAAAATATTGATTAAAAAAATATAAACAATATTTTTAATTTCATATTGAATAAGCATACCTGAAAAAGTGGATATCGAAAAATTTGATTTTTACTTATAATTTCAAATATTCTAGAATATGTCGAACTCTCCTCTAATCGATCAAGTTGCATTAAGACCATTAAATGGCCTAACTCTAAATCAGATAAATTTGTTATGCTAATCTATTATAAAAAAGAACAATCAATCAAAAATAAACTGGCACAATAATTGATTTAGATGTGGACTTACTTTTAGAATGTGTATTAAAACTTTAGCACAATAATAAATTATGTGAGTGCTTGTTAAAGGTAAAAAGTGAAGTTGATGTTTGAATAATTGTGTTTGATTAGCTCGTATATTCTGGATATCACCTTGGTATGTTGGTAAATTAGATATAGTTGCATCAATATATTCAAAACATTGCTGAAATCAATGGTTCAATTGTTAGAAAAATTAAAAATGATCAAAGTATCTGCATAAATACTGTTTAGTTAACTTAGTTCAAAATAATTAAGATTTATATTTTATATAAATAATTGTAGAGCAAATTGTTTGTAATAAAACATAATTAATATATGTATATCAAATGCAATAAAACTTACTGAATACTGTTTCTGCTTTAGAGCAATTGATATCAGTTTCACATTTCTAGCAGAACTTGATAAAGAATTGGATACTGATCTCAAAGTGGTGGCAACATTATCATACTGTCCACGATACAGTGACATATCTAACCGAAAACTATCTAACCAGTTATCTAAATGTAATCCATACAGTAGTTTAGGAAAATCTATGAAAATATTAGACGATAAATAATTTAATCAATTATTGGTTTCTCGAATCACTAAATTTTAACACAGACCTCTTCTAAAATTATCAACAGAATGCATTAAATCCCAAGTTTTGATTGCAATATCTAGTGCATTCGATTCTTGAATGACCCCATCTATTTCAATACAAATTTCAGAATCTGTATTTTCCAGTTTTGGTCTTTTTGCAATATGATCTACACTAATATTAACAGCTAAAAAATATAACATTTTTAAATATTTTTAACTTCACCATACATTTAATAAAGTAATCATGTAAATGAAATATTTCCAAATTGTAACTACTTAGTGGTATATTGCATAGTGCAATGCCAAAATTGGCAGTTTTTTTTTCAATAATTGACATATTCAACCGAAATTGAGATTTAGACATTTAGATAAAATTTTCAACTTTTATTTCGAAAATAAAGTTTTCGCTTTCAATCAAATCTTAACATTACGATTTCCAGTTCATATCTCTCAAACACATTCAAAACTAGTTGGTATTGGAATTTTGCTTTGAGGCAAATTACATGAACTTCCCGATATGTGTAAATAATCGACTTAATCAATAAAAAATAAATTAATTTATGAGTGATTAAAAGTATTCCGAGTGCATTTATTACACATAATTGAAAACAAACGAACACATCAACTTAGAGTATTTTCTAAAAGCAACTTTTCAAAAATTAATAATTTTTATAATGAACCAATTTCCGTAGGACTTTAATGGTTTAGTTTAGTATGTTCATTAAGACCGAGTACTCTACCGTTATACCAAGTAAATCGTCTAATTTTAATTTTAACAAACATACAAAAATCTACTCACTTTCTCAAACTTTGATGAATTTTTAATATTAAACTACTTGTCGTAAGGCCGTAATATTTCAGTAAGTTCTATAAGTCCATGATATATATCGCGAAAAGAAGTTCCATAAAAATCGGCTTAATTTTTGTTTTTCAAAAGTTAATTAAAAGAAAACGGCTTGGTAGATTTTCAACTAAAAAGAAGCAGTATCAATCCCAACTAATACCTTTCGAACAATTTTTGATTTTTTAAAATAGATTCGGTAGTATGAGCACAAAACTGAAAAACGATAGTCCTAATTGAGATACATCAAATGGTTTTTAAATTTCTGAAATCGTTTTTGAGCAAACGTCGATGAAAAATCTAATTTTGACAAATGCCGAAAAAAAAAAACGATACTAATTTTTGAAACTTTGACGATTTTTTTAAATAAACGTCGTAGGGCCGTAATATTTTAATATGATCTATAAGACTATAAGTATCTACCGTCAAAAAAATAATAATAATAATCGTCGACAAAAAATTCTCATCGAGATATATCGAATGGCTTTTCAATTTTTGAAATCGGTCCAGCCGTTTTTGAGAAAATGTCGATTTACGGCACACACACACACTTTTTCCAAATTTGGTCTCATTCGATTCAGAATGACTTGAAACGTCGAGAAAACATAAAATTAGCGAATTGGATTTTTTATGAGAACATAAACTTCTCAGACATGTGCTCATATGTCCTAAAATTGAAGTCCCTTATTCCGAAATTTAATGAATTTATATAATTCAACCAATTTTCGTAGAACTGTTGATTGCACAACTGTTCACTGCATAAACTTTAGCGACATATTAAATTTTATGAAAAACGTCGCAACATTTTTTAAAAGAATCAATCAATTATTTTGTTCTTTAAGACCATGATGTCTATCAACATAAAAAGTTTCATCAAAAAGATTTTCAACAGTTGTTTACAAAGAAACGGCTCGACCGATTTTTGTCCAAAACTAATCTGCAGGATTCCAAGATAATAAATCTTTCTAATCATTATATATTATGTTATCGACATTCCAAAACCAACTACAATATTGCAGTTCTGATATTTTTAGATTATTAATATTTAAACCAAAAGATTGGTGGTTCGAGCCCACCCGCGGGCGTAAAATAAGTATTTTTTACTCGTACTGTTATCACCAGTTCAAACTTTCAAACCGTTTTTGAATTATTAAAAGATAGATTCAGAATTTTTCACTTTTTAACAGTTAGATTGGTAGTCATTTTAAATACAATTATCTAATATTGGGTACTTAGTAATAATAAATTTACCTTTATGAAGTTCAATAAGTGTTGTTTTGACATAATTCCCCTTTACACAGCATATTAAATCATTTGTATACTCATGAAGACATTTTAGAAAGAGTATTGTACCACAAAACAATAATTTTTTATCATCGCCATTCATTGGTTGTTTTTTTGGTGTTAATCTTTGCAATAGTTTGGAATAATAATTTTCCTTGTTCCATGAGTTATCGAAACAAACCAGGTGGTTTTCCCAACCCAACTGTTTTCCAACAAACTCAAGAATACTAAATGTTTTATTCCATATGCTCCAAGAGAATTGTGTGCTTTGTTTCTATTAAAATGCAAACCCAAAATAATAATTGATATGCAAATGATTATACGATGTTTATATCTTACCTCAGTGTTATACAATTTATTCATGTAAAAATCTATGCTTTTTAGGAATAATCTATGAAGCATATTTACTGGAAATATTGAAGGTGTTGTCTGCATTGGAGTTATTAAAGGCATTACTTCATCCATGAGCAGTTCTACCCAAGAGGTTGTTCCAGAACCATAGCATTCAGCGGAAAGTAAAGTTTCAACAAGGCTAGGCTGATGATAATAAATGAAATAAATAAAAATTCAAGCTTATGGTTATGCCATTATAAAATCATTAAAGATTTTATTATTTTAGTGAAAGCCATTATTAGTCATCAAATAATAAGTAATAACTAAGCTAAGTAATAAAGAGTAATATAAATTATATAAATTTTTAAATTTTGATTGTTGAATAAAAAGATAATTTGTCCTTGCATAATATTTCATTTACTACTCACCCCATATGTACTAATGGTTTTAGGAAATTTATGAACAAGAAGAAGTAATAATCTGCAATGTTCCAATGTATCCTCGCTATGATCTGCAGTTAGCATGAGCAGTTTATGTTGGACCTGTGTGTTAGATACTCTCTTACATTTATGTATTAATTTTGATTACTTGAATACAATACTGAGAATGACACTATAACTATAACATAAATCGAGAGCAAATAACAATAATCCTAGCAGTCGTTAAGACATGTTATATAAAAAAGTAAGACAATTTGTGTACATCTAAGTAATTTAAAAATCAGTAGTGTTAGAGCACATGAAGCAAACAATGAAAATAATCTAATTAAAATTTGACAAAACTGATAAGTTAAAAGAATAAACTTAAATTATTTGTAATTTCATTTAATAAGTCACAAGCAATAAATAAATTTAACAACTGTTGGATAAAATATAAAAATTACCTCTTCATTTAAATTCTGAAACATGTCTGATAAAAACTCTTGTTCTGCTGTTAAGTCTTCTTTCGGACATCGTAAAGCTGATGCTATTGCAGAAACTTCATCCCATAATTCTGGAGGTGGTTGCTTGAAATTACTTATTCTAAAAGTATAAAAGATTGAAAATAATAATTTAAAAAAGTAAGCTTGATACTTGTAATAAATCTGTAAAACTATTATATGTAATTGACAGTACTGTGTTTAGTGATGCACAAATATCCATGGATAAAAAAATAATATATATTAATTTTAATGCGCAAGCATGAATGAAATCATTTTTTACATATTTCTTACTCTTGAACACCTAATATTTCCTTGTAAAACACAAATTTAAAATTATGTACTAAAAAGCAAAAAAAAAACAGTAACATTTTTTAAGCATATGGTCATTAGTTTAGATATAAAGTAGTGATGATTATACTTTTTCTGATGATAACACTTGAGACTGCTAATCGAGATAAATATTTGAAAATTGATAGATAGCATTCCCTGTTTGCAACATATGAGTAATGATACATATGCTAATTTGACAAACAGAACAATTTTGTGTAAATATAATAAAAGTAAGACAATGAATTTAAGATTTCTAGTAACAATCATTCTACACATTTTATTCAAACAATCATTCATATTTGATCCAAATATTTTAAAATTTGCCTAGCATAAACTTAAGTACAGGTAACCCCCAGACAACACGGTTGTTATGTTTCAGAAAACTAGGGTGTTATGCGAATCCATGTTATAAAGGACAAAGAACTAGTACAAAAAGAGGGGTTACGTTCCAAGAATTCGAAAAAACATGCTACATATCACAATTTTATAATAAATATTGTTACATTTATTCATTTTTTAAGAAGTAATATACATTACTTGATTTATATAATTTTTTCGTCATAATTAACAAGTAAGTGCTATCCAACATGATCCTTTTTTGCAAGATATCCTCATCCCCTGAGCAGTTTTCTAGACTACTCTCAGATCCATGCATTATTTTTTGAAAAAAAAAATTATATTTGGGATTACTTGTTTTTTACATATTTATATATTTAACACATGTAAAGTAATCCTTATTACTTTACTTTATTTTATTTGAAGAATTGCTTAAGAATTATTTAATATGTTGCTTGGATAATCCTAGAATTTTTTTTCGATAGAACGTACGCGCTCCAATAATATATATCAAATTAGTTATTTTTTGCACTAGTTTGATCACATTTATTGGGCGATTTTACTAATTTTAGATTAGATAAAGTTTGCATTTCATAGCTTTTACTATATTTCTTATTTTATTAAAACTTTCCTCAATTCTTAAACCGTGTTATGCAAACCCAAAAGTACCGTGTTATGAGGGGGATTGTCTCAATTCTTAAACCGTGTTAGAGCAAATCCATGTTATAGAAGCACCGTGTTATGCGGGGGTTACCTGTACCTAATTCAAATTAGACTGAAAAAAAATTATATAACTACATGAACATACATAAAATTAAAATACTTCGCCGATTTCTCCACATCGCGATCCAATTTTTCAATTTTATATGCTTCATACTGAAAAGACATAATATTAAATAAAAAAAACAAGGATTAATCACACTTAAGCATCGAATAACAGGTATACCTGCACTCCAAAATGATTTGGAAATAAAGTTTGTGCAGTTATAATAAGAGCCTTTGCCCTACATGAATCAGTCTCTAAAAACTGTTTAGCTTTTAAAATAACTATATCTTCTTCGGTGTTATTTAAAGCATTGCAGTTCATCATCATTTATAAGCAGATGGCTATGGTTAAAGCTAATGGCTAAAGAAGAAAATCAAACTATGTTAAAATTTGAACATTTATTTGCATTATTGTAATCCATTGGAATTTTTATGAAAACTTGATTATTATCATAAATATCAAAAACATTGCAATAACAAAATAGAGACACTTAAATGACATAAGTGAAATAATCAAAAAAGCATGTTGTTTTAATTTGAAGTTCGTAACATACAAAAGAAGGGTTTCAACATAGATAAATAAACATATGAGTTTCAAGCATAGACCTATGTTATGCCGCGCTCCACTGTACGAATCCGTGCGGCGAATGGTGCGTCACGAACAAATTTGCGCAGCGGAGTGATACTGTGCGAACGCACGAATTTCCTTCAAGGTTTATGGTTTCAAGTAAACTCCTAAGTAAACTGCTGACAACATAACAGAACTTACATTATAGATAAGAAGATAAGCATAGATAAGTAAACATAAATAGATCGCTATCTGAGGCCATTTGACATTACCGCCCGCCATTTTAATATTTTTAGCGATCTGAAGAAGGCAGCACTTGTTCAGTATATAAATCAACCGCTGGTATTATTCCTAGATATGGTGTGCATACGTAATTCAAAATAAGAAAACCTAAATAATTTCTCATATTGGAAATGAGAAAAAAAACATACGAAGTACAAAATATATTTTCAAATATATCACAAACATTTTTACATAACAATTAAAATTTTTATAAATGTAATAATCAATATATACATAATAATAAGTATTATAATTTTACAATTATAAGTAACTAAAAAAAGTATTCACAATGGTATGATAAATTTACAAGGAACGGTCAATATGAATTACTTAATGATCAATAATATATAACTACACAGAGATTGTGTAGAAGCATTTACAATAAAATGTTAAACTTAAAAGGAACGATCAATATGAATTACTTAATGATCAATAATATATAGCAACTACACAGAGATTGTGTAGAAGCCTCTACAATAAAATGTTAAACTTAAAAGGAACGATCAATATGAATTACTTAATGATCAATAATATATAGCAACTACACAGAGATTATGTAGAAGCATTTACAATAAAATGTTAAATTTAAAAATAACGATCAAAATGAATTACTTAATGATCAATAATATATAGCAACTACACAGAGATTGTGTAGAAGCATTTACAATAAAATGTTAAACTTAAAAGGAACGATCAATATGATTTACTTAATGATCAATAAATATATAGCAACTACACAGAGATTGTGTAGAAGCATTTACAATGAAATGTTAAACTTAAAAGGAACGATCAATATGAATTATTGAATGATCAATAAACAACTATACAGAAATATTGTAAAAGTTTTCATAAGTATAATGAATTCAGGGGGCGTCCATTAATCACGTGAGCTAGTTTTTAAGGATTTTTGGACCCCCCCTCCCCCTTGGTGATACGTGATGATATTCAAAATTACCCCCCCTCCCCCACCAAACTTCACGTGTATTTTTAGTTACGTGAAAAAACTAAAATTTTTGATTCTTTTTTTGAAAATGTTAGTTTTTTTTTTAAATCAGTTGAAAAGTAAATACACGTGATATATTACCATACCCCCCCCCTCCCCCAAGTAATATTTTGTGATTTTTTATCAAACCTCCCCTTCCCCTAAAATCCTCACACCCCAGATAAATATCCCAGAATAAATCTGGATGCAGATAAACAAGTATAAAGCCTGGATGAATAGGTAGAAGCCTGGTAGAAGCATATACTCTTCTTTTATCTATGGGTAGAAGGGTAGAACCAGGTAGAACGCATTTAATTTTTAGCGTTTCAGCGCTTGGTTGTCAAGCGATATGCGAAAAACAGCGCTCATTTTCTAGCTCTCCGAATGAAAAAGTCAAAATTAGAATCATTAGAATCTAGTACACATTGACTAAGGTTATGTTCATATCTATATTCTTAAATCTTTTTTACCTATGGGTATGTCAAATGGGTGTAGGGAAAATGTCAAAGAAATGTCAATGTCAAAAAGTACTTGCTTATTTTGAGGTTAATGCCACAAAATACAATGTGTATATTTTGACTTCCTCTCATCTTATGTATTACAAAAATTATAAATCATGTGCCGCTGCGCAAAATTAAATATTTTTATGGCTTATAGAAATTGAGTTATTTATTTTAAAAGATAAATTGAAATGCTTCATAAAAAACTTATTGTTTTGTATTTATTACTATTGTTATTATCAAATATAGAATGCATAGAACCAATAACAGGGACTATTTTTGGAGGAATAGCTGCTATGGCTGGAAGTGCGATATTCTATAACTCTTTTGATATGTTAAAAGATAATACATACTGTAAATATGCAGAATGCTGTAACAGTTATTCTATTCCCTATGATATTAAAAGTATATTTAACAGCATTTTCTGTATTATCTGATTCACCAGATTTATTGAAATAATTTTTTTAGAACTTTATACTTCTCTAACACATCACGTTTATGGGCAGCATCTTGTTCTCGATACTGTTGTACCTGCCATACAAGGCCATATATCATCATCATCTCCAAAGAAACCACTGACATTAAGCTTTCATGGCACTCCTGGAAGTGGTAAAAATTATGTATCTCAATTTATAGCTAATAGTTTGTACAGGTATGGAGAAAAGAGCAAATTTGTGCATAGTTACAATGGCGGATTACATTTTCCTCTGCAAAGTAAAGTTGACGAATATAAGGTATGATACTATGCCATTCAAATCGAATTTGTTATAATCTCATACCTTTAAAACATTCAATGATCTATACAATATAATTATGTGATTATCATTGATTTGTTTTATAGGAAAAATTAGTATCTGATATTAAATCAGCTGTGAAGGCATGTGATAAATCTTTATTTATTTTTGATGAAGTTGACAAAATGCCTGTTGGAGTTCTTGATGCCTTGAAACCATTTTTAGATTACAATGCTCATATTGATGGATTGGATTTCCGGTAAGTTGATAATAATTTCACTATATTCACATTCTAAATTTAATTATATTTTAGGAAATCTATTTTTATTTTCTTATCTAACAAAGGAACTAAAGAAATAACATTCCATTTGATTAAGTTATGGAACGACGGTTTGGAAAGAGAGAAAACAAAGCTTTCTCATTTTGAGCCACTTGTTATTAAAGGCGCTTTTGAAGAAGAAGGTGAATACTCTATTAGTTTATTTGGATTATTAAATAGAGCTGGCCTGGTGAACATTTTACTACCTGCAATTAATTTGTTTCCATTTAATTGTAAGTGAGCGTTCGTATTATTCAAATTGCATTAATGTTTTCTTCCTGTATATCTTCTTTGTTTGATTTTAATATATTATTCTGATACAAATGATGCGATGAAGGTCAAAAATTTTTATCAAGTGTCTTCTTAGATGCTTGTATATGAATCGATAGAAAATCACAACAAGAACATATATCACAAGATAAACAGCAAAAATTAAAAAAAGAAAAATGATATGATGAAATCAACCGGTTTTCGCCAATAAGTTTTATGAAATATGTACAACATAGTTTTTATTCAGTTATTTTCAATTAACAATTTTCATTAAATAGCATATAGGCATTAGTTTCTAATAATTCCATTTTACTTCACTTGATACACCAGGCCTCTCAATATAAATACTCAATGAAATTGATATTTTTAAAATATTAAAGCAGAATGATATTTATATGCTCATTTCCTCTTTTTTTAAACTCTTTTTACAGTTTGTCTTAGCAATTATATAAAAAACTATGTGTGATAGCGTCCCCTTGATGATGTGACTGCATTTTTCGCATGCATTGCATTCATTGTTTTTTTTAAAGTAAAATTAATGCTTTGCACTAGGTCAGAAAAATGTCATTTAAAATTCAGATTAATTATTCGATTACTAAAATGGCTATTATGAATTAGAGATCTGTGGAAGGAGGGTGAAAATTTAGAGTTGTGTGCATTTTTTAATTTAATATTGTGAACATTGATTAAAAATTTTAAGACTGATTAAAAATTTTAACTGACAAACGATAGTCCTCGTCGAGATACATCTAATGGCTTTTAAATTTTTTAAATCGGCCCAGCCGTTTTCGAGAAAACGTTGACTTACGGCAAAAAATCTGTTCACATACACACACACACACACATACTTTTTCCAAATTTGATCTCATTCGATTCAGAATGGCTTGAAACGTCGAGAAAACATAAAATTAGCGAATCGGATTTTTTTATGAAAACATAAACTTCTTCGGGAAGTTAATAAATAGTATCTTGAAGTAAAAAGAGTTTTATGTATTTTTCAATTTTGAAATTAAAATATAACATTTTCGAATTGTATGATTTTAAAGATATACGTACAATTATTTGAAACGTGTTTTAGGATTATGATAAAAAAAAACGAAATTTTGTGATTGAAATAGCTGGTTTGCTCAATTTGCGAACAACCTCTGCGTTAAATTAATTATCTCCAGAATTCTTTTTTTTTATTATTATACTTATATTGAAGTCCACTTTATAATAATTTAAAAACAATCTTTTTGCAAATTTCTTAGCAATAACAACCCTTAAATATTTACAAAGATTTTTCAACCTTTCCCCAAATTCAATCGATTGAAAAAAAACATAGCAGAGAAAAAAAGAAAAAAACACGTAGCAGAGTAAAAAAAAAATGTTTTTTTTAACCTTTATAAACACTCAAGGGTTTTTATTGTTAAGAAAATTGCATTTTTTTTTGAATTGTTATAAAGTTGGCTCTAATATGGTACAATAAAAAAAAATACTGATCCAATCAGCACAACTGGAAATAATTAATTTAACGCAGAGGATGTTCATAGAAACAGTATTTTGTTTTCAGTTCAAAACTCGAAACTTTTTGAAGTATGCAAAAATTATATATTTCTAATATTGAATACAGCTTATCACCTAATTTGGATATAAATGCACGCGGTGAACAAATAAAATTTAAAATCAGTTAATTAGTTCAGGCGTCCACCGCGAACTAATATCGTGGCACGAACTTTATTGGCTGAATTATATAAATTCATTAAAATTTGGAAAAATAAGCTTCAATTTTAGGATATTCAAGCACGTGTCTGCGCACTATAATTAATATAATTACAGATAGTTTAAATGTGATTGAGAAATATCAATTGGAAATCGCAATATTTAGATTTAAGTGAAAGCGAAAACTTTATTTTCGAAATAAACAGTTGAAAATTTTATTGTAAGTACCTAAATCTCAATTTCGGCTGATTAAATGAATTATTACGAATTTCGGGAAGTTGTCTTAAGGCAAAATGCCAGTTTCAACTAGATAGTCTTTTTATTTAAATTCGAAAATTTTGATTACTCAGAAATTTCAAGAAATTACATTTTTAGTGGCGATAATGTTTCTATATTATTTATAGTTATAATAAATAAATATATTTCAAGAGCAAACTTCAAGACGGAGTACAAAAATCTAGACTAACTCAAGCAAGGATTTACTCAAAGTTTTAGTTTTCTATTTGCTTTTTTGAATTCATGAGTCTATAAATAAACTAATGTTTGTGAAGATCTTTATTTTAACTAATTAATGTTAATTGTTTTTGAAAATATAATAAAATTGAACAATTTTCGAATCTATCAAAATATTGACAATATTTAAAAATTTTTAGAATCTGATACATTTTATTATTGATATTTTTTCTAAACAAAAGTTTTAAATTTTTAAAAATACATTTGTTCGTTTATAATGCGCATTCATTCGATGTTGAGTTCGCAGAGAAATGGGCATAAAATTATATTTTGAGGATTATAAATAAAAGCTATTTGTGTATATTTTACTACTCTAAATGATGATTCCTTTATGGATGCGACACTTAATGACAAAAATATTGTTTTTTTTAAAATATGGATTTCCATAGTTTTACTGGCCACCCTTCTAACGATAAGTGGTAATGGGTCTACTTTCAGTGAGCTCAACTTAATATAAATTATTGAAATTGTTAAATTAGTGGATCACATCATTGTGTTGCCTCAATAAAATGGCTATAGATATTTGATGGGTATTTGAATGAAGGCATTCAATAAATTCACACAACTTTATAAAATTAAGTTATCATATTACCCAAACCTTGCAAATGCGCAATTTTGTAGAATTGAAATATGATTTTATTGTTTGTTAATATTATATTTGCATTTGATCATATGCATTGTAATATATAATAAAAGTAGTAAAAACATAATTTAAATTCTAATTACAATTTCAGGGGGTTTTAAATATTCTTCAAATATTAAAAGTGGACTCATAGATCATTACATACCTTTTTTCCCCCTGGAAAGAAGGCATGTAGAAATGTGCATCAAGGATGAGTTTTTGAATCTGGGAATCATTTCTCCTCAGGAAGAATATATTGAGTGAGTTTTTGAAATAATTTAACATAGTATTTCATGTTGGAAAGAAATGTTATATAAAACTATTAATTATTTAGGGAGGTATTGAGTTTTGTAACATATGGGCCAGATGATAAACCTATCTTCTCAAAAACTGGCTGTAAGCGAATAAGTCAAAAAGTAGCAGCCATAGTAACAAGAGAAAAAATGAATAAGGATTAAATGAAAAATAAGGAATCGTAGATTATAATGATGGTTGGAAATATGGAATAATAATGCCTATATGTAATAACGAATGAATAATATTAATTTTTCTAATTTATATCGTTGTTTATCTTTAATAATTAAAAATTACTAATGTGGACTAAAAAGTGCCAAAATCATATAAACAACTCTATTTTATTACCAATATCTTGTTTTAATTATAACAATGTTCATACAGTCAGCTAACAGCTATGCTACAAGCACTAGTAAAATCTTTTTGGAAAAAAAAACTGCTTTTTCACAAAAGGCTAGTTCTCAACATCTCAAAAGAAAAGTGTTATCATTTATAGAAAACGAGTTGGGTGCCTTAAAGCTGTTTAAGTTATTTTTAAATAATATATTGAATTTACTCTTTATACTTCACAAATATAAGAAAAATCTTCAAAATCAATAAAACTGTTTGCTTGTACAAATAATTAATTTCGTATGACATGATTTATTTTAATGATATATAATTATCATTTTTAATGTTTTTTTTTTGATTCACCTTGTTTTGATGCCTTTCTTTTAAGGTTTTGAGCATGTTTATCAGGCGTTAGGATTTTTATATGTGGTGTTATCTTTGAAGAAGATACTGTAGGGCTACTACTAGAAGATTTAGTGGAAGATTCACTTTTTGATTTCGAACTGATTCCACTGTATAATTTGGTATATCCTGAACTGGAAGCAGGTGATTTTGATGATTCCTTAGATCTGTCTTTATAGGATTTTTGTACAGAAGTAGAAGTTTCAATCTTAAAATAAAAATAGAAATTAAATAATTTATTTAAAAAAAGTAAAGTATCATTTAAAATCAATAAATTACTTTGCACTCTGAACAACTCCAACAAATATCAGGATCATTTACATCATTTTCGGGAATGTGCGGTCTGTGACATTCTTGATGATAAAGTGAATGACATTCTGAACACTCCACAAGTCTATTGCCTGCAGTTACATCCATCCCCCTAAAATCATATATGTGATTAAAATGTAATAAAAATATTATAAAGGCAAAAATAAAAGCCAAGTCTCTTTGAAAAGAAGCACAACAAATTAAAAAAACAAGATTGAGTAACCAATATCTCAAAACTGAATAATGTTGAAAGCAAAAATAAAATGTGGACGAGCATTGATAAATATCTGAAATCATTTATTTATTACATACTATTCTGAAAAAGTAAACCAATAAATATATAAAATAAATACAATCATATTTATAATAAAAATACATTTTATACATAAGGTATATATTGGTGTACATAAGCATTGAAAAATGTACATAATCATCCTTCAAAATATGGAGTTAAAAATTTATTGTTTCAAATATCTTGGAACATAAAAAAACATACTTAAAATGACAATTTTCATATGAAATACCTGCAGATTATACAAGTGAGATCATCCTGCAGCAAATTTTTTAGTCCCTCGACCATTGAATCATCATGTGATGTTATTATATCTGTATCACAGGCCGTAATTACGCCACAAACTTTTTGCTCTTCATCTAAAATCTTTAAGTTAAAATAGTAAAAAATCGTTGTGTGTTTATTTCAGATATAAATTGTTACTGATGTACCCACTTCTTTCTTCAAGGCATTAGTAAGGGTTTTGTGAGAACCATACTTTTGTTTTATAGCTTCATCTAGATATAATCTGATTAATTCAGCAGAATCTGCACTATTTGATTGTAGTAAGCGACAAGCTCTTAATGCACATTCTGTTTCTCCATTAGACATAATGATGTTTTGGAAAAAGACTGAAATTTTTAATCGAATAAATAATTAATATAGGTAGCCAATTTTTTTTTTAAATTGATGAATGTTTCTCGTAATATCATTCATTATAAATTGTATGTATTATGCAAGTATTTTTCTAGATTTATTTTATATAACCCTACTTTTTGAAAACTAAATTAAATTACTTGTTTTCAATTAATTTCATTCTATTGTTAATTATGAATTTTCCGTTATCATCACAGCCGTTTTGAAGGTTTTTAATTTTTAAAGTTCATATATATTTTATTCAAAATTGTTTACCTATTTGAAATTAGACAGTTCGACGACGTTATTCATATATTATTCGAGAAAACCCTAAAGGTGCGTTCACGAACGAACATGAACAAGCAAGCAGGGCCTTTCACTCAGTGCAAAATCCTCGTTCAAAAACCGTGTTTCGTGGTATCCACCAAGGTGAGAATTTGGCGCTAGTGCGCCGATACCAAGTGACAGGTTGATAATTCTTTAGCTGTCTCTAGCATGGGGAGTTATCTTCGAACAAACGCGCGTTGCACTGTTTTGGTCCTGAGTAGTTTCGATTTTTAAAAACAGATGGCTCATGTGCACTCAATTTCAACTACAAATTGTTCGTGGTTCATGCAAGTGGCTGTCAAGTATTTGATCGCTGTATGGCTGTACGAATAACCTAACTTTTTGAACTCGTGTTGTTTCTAATTAATTAATTTTGTTTAAGTGAATATTTGTGAAATTTAGTATGGCAAAGTGTTTTTATAGTACCCAAAAAAGTGTCAAGTGCGGGTTAAAATATTTAGCTATTCCAATACAAGTTTCCGCAAAGGTATTTTTTAATAATAATTGCAGCAATAATTATATATAATCAAGATATGTCAACATGTTATTATATTGAATAGATGTCTTGGGGGTACCTGCAAATTGCTGCAAAATGCACGAACAAAGCGCAGGAGTACTTTTGACAACCAAGGAATGCAATATGTAATGACAAGAAGGATTCATAAACAATGCAATAATTTAAGGAATAAGTCGTACAAAAAGTCTCCAAAGGTCTACTATTTTTGGAGACAAATATTTATTTTGCCATGTCCTTAAACATTGAGAAAGTTGCATTCAGAGATACAAGTGTATAGCGGTATTTATGAGTGTCTATTTAAAACATTAGGTTCAGCTATTTCTTTTAAAAAGTATTAGTAGCAGATACTGTGTTTTGATGTTTGATGAAATACCATTTTCTTTGGAATTGTTATATGATTGGATTGAATCTCATATTGTTGAAGTTGCAAAACAGTTATTCAGCTAGTATGGTTTAAATGTTCATCAACGTAAGTTCATTGTTATATTTAATAAGATTATCTATTACATTAGCAAATGTAAACACTTATAAAGTAAACTAGTATTGGTTTAAATGTTCATCAACGTAAGTTCATTGTTATATTTAATAAGATTATCTATTACATTAGCAAATGTAGACACTTATAAAGAGAGTCTATACCATACATAATATTTTAATGTATTTTGATTGAAGATTAGTGTTATAATATTCTTCAAATAAAACTTATGTACAAAGCAACATTCCAATATAATGTTTAAATTCAAGATATATTTGTTACCGACCTTGGGAATCAAAAATATTGCTTTTATCTTTTGATTCATAAACAATTGTATGTGCATAAAACATTATTCTGTTCATTGTAAACACTTTGTTGATCTTTTATGGCAATTTCAATGATAATGTTTTCATGATAAACACTCGTACAGAAACTATTCGAAGGTTTTGTTAAATGCAACTTTACTATTAATTCATTAGATAGCGAAATAACTATAGTTTTTAAGATTTTAATATATTAATATTAGTCATTAAGTAATTAATATTAGTCAGTTATTTGTGCTTAGTTTAGTTAAATACTTCTGTGATTTTCTTCACTTAGATATTTAGTTTTTGAAATATTATTTAAGCATAATTGTGAAATTATAATACTTTTATAATTATGTATAATAATTATTATATTTTCAAACATTCCATAACTGTAATTATAATTGTTAATATAAACATAATTTTAATTGTTCTTTAAACATATGTAATATCTTTGAAAATATATATTTTGTATTTCGTATGATTTGTTCTTATTTCCAATATTAAAAATTATTCAGGTTTTTGGGGCTGTATACAATACGTACAAATTAAGAAGTAAAACCAGGGGTAATTTAAATATTATACATGTGCTGCCATCTATTTTTAAAAATTTGTATTTCAATCAAGGTAACGTCAAACCGCAAGACATAGCGATCTATTATACTTGTTTATCTATGGTCTCTAGCATTAAGCGGCCATTTTGATCGGGATTGTTATTGTGTTTTGTGACTGTTCTGTTAAAGGGTGTTGTATATAATTGTTTATAAAGTTTTAATTGTTTATAAAGTTTGTTGTTTATACAAAAAGTATGACTCTTAAATGCAGAAGAAGTGTAGTGTATATAATAGAAAGTTTAGAATTTATGTAATACATAATGTAGTGTGCTGTGTATTACGCTTGATAAAACGGAAGGTGCGATTAATTCATTAAAAGCATTATCATTATATTAAAAGCTTCAGACAAGGCCTTATGCTAGTCTAGCTTGGATGAAGATATCATAACTTATATGTAATGTGAATACTCAAGACTGTATTTTAATTCATTTTGTTATCATTAGATATCGTATTTCTGAATCATGTATTGTAATTTGTTAATGACATATGACTGTATTTCACTAACATTATTGTAGTAACAAGTTAGAGTCCAATAAAAATTGTTATGATAATGTATGATTTATATTTAAACCTGTAGTCATATTTGTTTTTTCTTCTTTTATTGATTTGATTTGACCCCAGCATATATCATAATATATACTCTTGATTGAAGTATTCTTATTATTACTTAATATATTTTTAATTTATAATTATATTTTCGCAAATTTTAATACAATTACGATGCAAAATTAAAATTCTAATTATTTTTAAAATTATTTTTTTTTATTGATAGTACAATATTTTTAAAGTACAAATATTTTTATTTCAAATTTTAGCGCTTCAATTTGAATGGCGATTGGAAGGCGATTGAAGCGCCATTGCAATATAGCGACCGTAGCAATAACTAATTTTTTTGAACCTCAATATCGCTAGAATGAAACGTCTATATTAATATATTGTCTAGGCAAGCAAGAATCAAGACTGTGCGTACCAGAACGGGGCGACACATGAAAGAAAATTGTTCGTTCATGTTTGAACTCGTATATGCAGTGTGGCGGCTACAGGTGCGTCCACACCTAAAGCCGGCAACAGACGTAACTGTATACTTGCGCAACTGAATGAATGCGCAACCAGGCGTATTTTCACAGCGCCCACAGACGGTTCAAGTTTATGTTGAAGTACTTGCGCAAGCATATCACAAATGTCAAATAATAAATGTCAAAACATAACCTAAAAATATATCTTTTTTATTAATTTATGTATTTACAGCATCAGAAGAGAATTCAAAGTGTTCAGAGGGCTAATTTAATAACTTTTAATTGTCGATAACTTCATAAACTTGTATTATGAATTCGCTACAAAGTAAAATAAAAACGGGACATGTGCTGCCACACGCGGCCAACAAATGAACTTGCCGACTTGAATGATTGCGCAATTGAAATAATGAAAAAGTGCTCATGCCCACTCATGCCTACTCGCTTGCACCAGTCTGTCAAGTTGCGCAAAAAACACTCCACAGACGCTACAGAATACATGCGCAAGTCGCAGGTTGCGCAAGTATACAGTTACGTCTGTGGCCGGCTTAACGAACGAACATGTCGAGCAAGAAAATACAAAGAAGAACGAACAGGAACACAAACTAATAAAATAAAATAATTCCAAACAAACGCCCCAAAGCAGTGGAGGCTTGAATTTTTGAAGTAAAACTTCTTTAGGCGCGACATGGGTGTAAAAACTTCTTTAGGCGCGACACGGGTGTAAACATGGGGAGTTATCTTCGAACAAATGCGCGTTGCACTGTTTTGGTCCTGAGTAGTTTCAATTTTTAAAAACAGATGGCTCATGTGCACTCAATTTCAACTACAAATTGTTCGTGGTTCATGCAAGTGGCTGTCAAGTACAGTAGGCCCTCGCTTTACACGGCACTCTGGGTACACGGTTCCCATACTACACGGAGTTAAAAATCCGCCATCCCTCCGACTACACGGACTTCTTATTACACGGTATTTAGTAAACAGCCCATAAGTTCGTTGTGCAAACGGGTATTGATGTAAATTTTGTTATCGACTTTTATCTTTTAGACATGCCTGATTGTATAATAGCCGCCTAAGAACACGTTTGAGCTGACTACTGTGTCGCGCCAATTTTTGAATAAGGTATGGATGTCCTACATGTCATTTCGTCCGTATTACTCCTACTTCAAGTTGTATTCCTTGGTCTCCATACAGCGCGATAAAAATGGTACGATTTGTACCAACTCTGAGTCTCTCATAGCACGGTTCCCATACTGCACTATGTAAGGTTCCATAGAACGCACTACGAATTAGCCTGAATTGTATGTTAAATACGAGTTTCTTATAGCACGGTTCCCATACTGCACGGTACGCACTTGCCGCGTAAATCGAGGGTTTACTGTATTTGATCGCTGTATGGCTGTACGAATAACCTAACTTTTTGAACTCGTGTTGTTTCTAATTAATTAATTTTGTTTAAGTGAACATTTGTGAAATTTAATATGGCAAAGTGTTTTTATAGTACCCAAAAAAGTGTCAAGTGCGGGTTAAAATATTTAGCTATTCCAATACAAGTTTCCGCAAAGGTATTTTTTAATAATAATTGCAGCAATAATTATATATAATCAAAATATGTCAACATGTTATTATATTGAATAGGTGTCTTGGGGGTACCTGCAAATTGCTGCAAAATGCACGAACAAAGCGCAGGAGTACTTTTGACAACCAAGGAATGCAATATGTAATGACAAGAAGGATTCATAAACAATGCAATAATTTAAGGAATAAGTCGTACAAAAAGTCTCCAAAGGTCTACTATTTTTGGAGACAAATATTTATTTTGCGATGTCCTCAAACATTGAGCAAGTTGCATTCAGAGATACAAGTGTATAGCGGTATTTATGAGTGTCTATTTAAAACATTAGGTTCAGCTATTTATTTTAAAAAGTATTAGTAGCAGATACTGAGTTTTGATGTTTGATGAAATACCATTATCTTCGGAATTGTTATATGATTGGATTGAATCTCATATTGTTGAAGTTGCAAAACAGTTATTCAGCTAGTATGGTTTAAATGTTCATCAACGTAAGTTCATTGTTATATTTAATAAGATTATCTATTACATTAGCAAATGTAAACACTTATAAAGAGAGTCTATACCATACATAATATTTTAATGTATTTTGATTGAATATTAGTGTTATAATATTCTTCAAATAAAACTTGTGTAACATCCCAATATAATGTTTAAATTCAAGATATATTTGTTACCGACCTTGGGAATCAAAAATATTGCTTTTATCTTTTGATTCATAAACAATTGTATGTGCATAAAACATTATTCTGTTTATTGTAAACACTCTGTTGATCTTTTATGGCAATTTCAATGATAATGTTTTCATGATGGAACATGGCTAAATGTAATGTTATAAAACACTCGTACAGAAACTATTCGAAGGTTTTGTTAAATGCAACTTCACTATTAATTCATTAGATAGCGAAATAACTATTACATGCAGAATTAATAAAGAACAATGTCTCGTAAATGAGTTTTAATCCTAGGAATTTGAATTTCTCTCAATTTTGATATCAATATATATATTTTATGTTAATAGGACTTTTTTGTTTGTGAAGTATTTGTACTTTTTAACAAATTATTTGTTTTTTTCTTAACCCTTTAAATTTTTGTATTATTTGTCATTCCTTCTAAATTTGTAATTTCATTGCGTGCTCCTGTGCTTGTAGTTTCTTCTTAGTTTTTAAGATTTTAATATATTAATATTAGTCATTAAGTAATTAATATTAGTCAGTTATTTGTGCTTAGTTTAGTTAAATACTTCTGTGATTTTCTTCACTTAGATATTTAGTTTTTGAAATATTATTTAAGCATAATTGTGAAATTATAATACTTTTATAATTATGTATAATAATTATTATATTTTCAACCATTCTATAACTGTAATTATAATTGTTAATATAAACATAATTTTAATTGTTCTTTAAACATATGTAATATCTTTGAAAATATATATTTTGTATTTCGTATGATTTGTTCTTATTTCCAATATTAAAAATTATTCAGGTTTTTGGGGCTGTATACGATACGTACAAATTAAGAAGTAAAACCAGGGGTAATTTAAATATTATACATGTGCTGCCATCTATTTTTAAAAATTTGTATTTCAATCGAGGTAACGTCAAACCGCCAGACATAGCGATCTATTATACTTGTTTATCTATGGGTGTAAATCCGTACAAATGCAACAAAAACCATAGATAAATAAGCATACGAAAACGCCAACGTGAAGTTGAAGACTACGACGCTAGTAAGCGCAGCTATCGCAACTATTCGATCTAGTCTGCGAGCAAAACAAAAAATACATCAAATGTCAAATCATATGTCAAAAACAAAGCAAAATGTGTCGACTTTCACTTGAATTTTTATTTAGCTCGTAGTCTCTAAACATTTTTTGAAGTAAAACTTCTTTAGGCGCTACATGGGTTAGCAGTATAATTCGTGAGTTAATAAAAATGTCAAGATCGGAAGAATATTTTATCCCGTCCCCCATAAATAATTGTAGTGCAAATGATCGCAAATAAATAATGAAACTAAGGAAAAATCTGCGCTGCGTAAGAAATGATAGCTTTGGCTATGTATGTTTTGTATATGATCGACTTTGTCTTCAAAGTGACTTAGAAATATCAAATGATGCTTATAAAAAACAAATTCTTAATAATGTTTTTTGAATATTGATTCAATTCAATGATCAGGTTGGATGTCAAACTTGTCGAAAGATATTAAATTCGGCTAAAATTCCCACTTTAACAGTAAATGTATGTATGTTAATTTTAATTACACAGTGTTCTTCAAACTCAATTGTTACAGGATGAGTTAATTTGCAAAAACAATATTTGTTTAGGCGTTGTTTAACATAATCCACTGTGTGAATGAATATTATAGAATTTATTAATCAGCAATTACTTTAAAACGATCATGTCATATTTCAAGTACGACTTTGATTACATTATTGTTTGTAAATATTATACACATTTTTAATGCAATCATAAATATATAATTTATAATTCATTATTATATAAATGTGTATAATGATTGACGACACTCTGTCAATCACGTGTGTTACCATATTACTAATAAACATTATTCAAAATTTTTATATGATGTATTTATTTTTACTCAACTTAAATTTGCTACTTTATACAGTAGCAAATAAGTTTTACTTCAATCGCGTGTGATCCTTAAGGTGCGTCCACACCTAACGAACGAACACGAACGAACATAAAAGAACGTACCAGAACGAACGGCAACAGGACAGTGTGGACGCCACGACGATCACGAACGAACATAAACAAACATGGCGAGCAATGTTCCGCAACTTGTCGGTACATCAAAGGGAATTGTTCGTTCATGTTTGAACTCGTATGTGCAGTGTGGACGTCTCAACGAACGCAAACGAACATTTTTGTTTTAATAATTTTAATAATTTAATAATTTTTTTAAAATTTAATAATATTTACTTTTAATTATTGTGTACAGTTTGAAAATTTTGAATAAATTATGGAATGGTCAAATGACGTAATTTTATCATTCATAAATGAAATAGAAAAGTTTCCTATAATATGGAAGACTAAAGACCCTTTTTATAAAATTATTAGAAATAAAAACGATGCTTGGGAAAGTGTAGGCAAAACGTTTGGGATGTCAGAAGCTGCAGTAAAAAAAGAAATTGCAGTCTTTACAAGTAAATATTAAACTTGTTACCATACATAGATATTCAACATATATGTTGAGGATGAGAGTACGAAAATTGAGTATAGTTAGCTCAAGCCTGGAATGTTCAGCTTGCTCCGAATATGAATGCTGAGGAAAGAAAACGACTCAAAATATAAATATTAAATACAAAAACTGAGTGAAATTAATTGAATAATTTATTTACAGTATATTTACAAAATATACACGAACAAAAATCATACAAAAACCAGTGAAAATGCCGTATGATTAAAGCTTACATCCATATCAATAATAAAACTGACGTTTCACGGAACATCTACGAACAACGAAAATTCAAGCGCTCACTGCTTTTAAGCGCTTGTTCAAGTTCGTTTGGAATTTTTCGCGTTCGTTCGTGTTCCTGTTCGTTCTTCTTTGTATTTTCTTGTTCGACATGTTTGTTCGTGTTCGTTCGTTAGGTGTGCGCGCACCTTTACGCGCACTCTTTTTTTTTGTTCGAGGATGTACCGTGAAACGTCAGATTTATTATTTAAAGTGGCGGGAAAGAGCAAAATTATTTAAAGTCATCAAATTTACAAGATTTGTCAATAACAGCAATATCTTATAATAAACACAATATGAACTAATGCAGGACTGCACATTTTAACATCAAAAAAGAAAAATGTTTGTCTACAATCGTGGTAGCGTCCACACTGCACATACGAGTTCAAACATGAACGAACAATTCCCTTTGATGTACCGACAAGTTGCGGAACATTGCTCGCCATGTTTGTTTATGTTCGTTCGTGATCGTTGTGGCGTCCACACTATGCTGTTGCCGTTCGTTCTGGTACGTTCATTTATGTTTGTTCATGTTCGTTCGTTAGGTTTGGACGCACCTTACCACGAATATAAACAAACATTTTTCTTTTTTGATGTTAAAATGTGCAGTCCTGCATTAGTTTATGTTGTGCTTATTACAAGATATTGCTGTTATGGACAAATTTTGTGAATTTGATCACTTCAAATAATTTTTCTCTTTCCACTCGGGAGTCGACTGCTCGAAGTTGCGCTGCGCTCGATAAATTAAGGTGCATCCACATCTAACGAACGAACACGAACGAACAAGATGAATAATAATAATAAGCGCAGATTAAAAATTTCAAACAAAAGCGAACCACGCGCATATCAAACATATCAAACGTCTAGTTCGTTTGCGTTCGTTCGCTAGGTGTGGCGGCACCTTTATCTATGACTGCATACTGCACACTGCATTATACATAAATAAGCATTGCGCTAACTGTCACACTTTGAATGTAAAACTGCATACATGATTGTGAAGTAATTATTTTATAAATCTTCTGATGTACAGTGACATTTTGCGCATTGACAAAATATCATTTGAATTTGTATTTTGAAATTAAGAGTTGACTTGAGATTTTTGGCTTTTATCAAAACATCTTAACTAACCTACGTTTCTAGTATTCGAACAGTGATTATAAGTAATAAATATAATAATAATAGTTATAAGTAATTGGTTTATTTTTTTAAGTTTGCGAAATGTCTGTCGATAATCCTTCTTCATTGGAACAGAGAACAGCAGATGTTTTATTGGAAAAATGTTCCTTCGAAGAACTTGGATTAAATCCTAAAGTTCTTGAAGGTTTACATGCATGTGGTTTTGAAGTACCTTCTCCTATCCAGTGCAAAGCTATACCTATCGGGCTTTGTGGTTTTGGTAAATAATGTTTATATTTGACTAATATTATTTTCTATTAAAATATTACCTAGACAAATTTTAATTTAATAGAATTGCTTATGTCGTCTCACATTTGTTTCAACTATTAGAACTTTTCAAGTTTTGGACTAACTTAGATATGAAATAATTTGCAACTTAAAAAAAAAAAAACATATTTTTTCTATATCATTTTGAAAAAAAAATGATATATAGGTAAGGACATATTGAGATGCTAATTTGTAATAAATTGATTGGACTTTTTTGGGACATCAGTATTTGACCAATAAGCTTAAAGGGAACAAGTTGTACATCTCGCTGGGCTCAGAATAGGAAAAGAGCTTTATGCAGTAAATGCTTCTGTTTACTGATAGATCCGTTAGTCCGTATTTTGAAGTAGAGTAGAAGCTACAAGTCAATACTCATGGAGAGGTTACAATTTTCTTTTTCTTGGCCTTGACTGAACTACCTGTGGTTGATGTGTAATAGTACTAATCCATTATGTCTATTATGAATAATCAAATTTTACCATACATTAGATTACTGCAATTAAATTGATCCAAATCATTAGTACTGGCATAAGTTTATTTTGATGGATTACAAATAACTTCCTCAATAATTACAATAAATCCTTAAAAACATGATCAAAACACCCCCAAAATAATTTTGTAGGCTTTGACAATGATGCTCAACATCTGATTGTTTGTATTAGGTTTTGTATATTATACAGTATAGGAAATTAAAAATTTTCAATTAAGGCCACTGTGCCTTTTGATCATATTAATATGTTATTGTCCGTAGTTTATTTGGTGAGTTAAAACCATGATTGAAGTAATGCAAATTGAATACATCTTGCATTCTATATTAAATGGAAATTCTTGTATTTGCAAAAAAATGTTGCTGATGAATTTACCTCTTTTTATGCAATAGCAAAACATTATCCTTAGGCATACAACAGCGCAGATGTATAACTCTTATATGTGATATATTTGAATTACATATCAAAATTAACAATTATGATCATTCAAGTGTGAAAGACACCTATTCAGATTACTTTCTTGAACAGATTTAGTTGTACAAGCAAAATCTGGTACAGGAAAAACTTTGGTGTTTGGATGCATATGCTTAGAAAACAGGTAAAACTGAAGTCGACGAACTGCAAGCTTTGATTTTATCACATACGAGGGAGATTGCTGTTCAAACTCAACAATTGTTGCAAGATATTGGAGTGAAAATAAAAAGTATGTTTTAGAATATAATCAAACACTGAAAATGGCTTAGTTATTAGATTCTCTTTGCGCCCATCATTGATGAACTATAAGAGATTGTCAAATTTTCACATTTACACTCAGTTTTTTTTGTAGTGTTTATTGAATACAAATCTGTGTTTTATAATTTTTTTATAATGCATTATATTATTAAACGATATAAAAACAATACAATTCAAAAATGGATCCCATTTGGTTTATATGGTTATTCAAAATTGGGTGTTTGCTATATGTTGATTATATTTAACTGTTTCTTCTTAATTATTTTAATTTATTAACATTCTTATGCCAAAGTATAAAATTTATAAAGCTGGTTGATTTGTCTGAATGCAAATTACATTTTTGAATATAATATGCCTTATGGTGCAGAAATTTTATGACTGCTGCATGCAGATCTCAATGTGCTTTTATATAAAATAAATTTATTTTAACGATCTAGAGGCTCCTTTTCATATTATTGAAAGCCTAATTACTATAAATGCTGAACTATGTGATTAGAACTTTGGAAAAAACATATACTTTTATATAATTGTAAAATGTGTAAGAGGTATTGTTATTTTTCAGATTTGAAAACTGAAGCTTTCATTGGAGGTTTACCTATGAGCACTGATCGAAAAAATTAAAAGGTTGCCATATTGCAGTTGGAGCTCCTGGTAGAGTAAAACATTTGCTAGTGAATAGGGTGCTAAATCCCAATAATATAAAACTACTGATCTTGGATGAAGCCGATGTTTTAATAAACGAAACATTATAGATGATATAAATATATTACTCCTGTTTACCAAGCAAGAAGCAAATAATTGCATCAAGTGCCAACATATTCTTCAGAGTTTGCAAAATTTACTAAAGTTTTTATGAAACAACCTTCCACAATTTCACCACAATATGATGTGCCCGTTCTTCTCGGAGTGAAGCAATTTATTTACGACGGTTCATCCTGCAGCTAATGACCCTCTTAATATTGCTGAATTAATTCGCATACTAAGTCAAATATCTTTCAAGCAAAGCGTAGTGTTTTCAAATACAAAATCTAATGCAGAACAGGTATATGTTTCTTTGATAAAAATAAACTGGCCCTGCGAATATTTATCTTCTGATCATAGCCAAGTGACACGTTTAGCATTTTAAGAAACTTAAATCATTTCAATGTCGAATTCTTGTTACAACAGATTTTAAACAGCTCGTGGAGTTGATGTAGAAAATGTGAATTTAGTTATAAATTTAGAAGTTCCTTTATCACATGCAACCTATTGCACAGAATTGGCAGAGCAGGTCGTTATGGTAATTATGGAGCCGCAATTACTTTTATTAGTGACAGTAAAGAACTATTTAAGTTCAAAAACGTCCTGGTAAAAATAGGTGGTGATAATATTTCTGTAGATATTTTACCACATGATAAAATACCCAACATATGGGATAATAAAAGAAAATTTTGAGTTTGGTTAAAGTATGGGGAGATGTTTTTTCAGAATCTTCAGAAAATCAGAATCCAAATATTGATCGGGCAACAATATGAAAGGCCCATGAAGTAATACAAAATGTAAATGAATATCAAAAAGAATATTAAAAATCAGATATTCATGAGATTAAGAAAATATAAGCCCCCTAACAATAAAAATTAAAGATGTTGTCAAATACAATGAAAAAAATATGAAAAATCATTTACCAGGAAATGAAACATTTGTTATTCCTAATTGACAGAATTACAGAATGATATGGATATTTATGAAAACTAACTACAGTGAAAAGGATATCATAGAAATATAATATAATTAATATGGATGAGAGTTCTGAAATATACAATAGATTAATAAATGATCCTGATGGAAAAAATGCATCGAGAATATAGATGCATTACTCACTG
>NW_020539726.1:2918115-2938597 GCF_003426905.1 Ctenocephalides felis | reverse complement strand
TAATATATATATATTTTAAGCTAGCTTTATTCTAGCATTAATTAATTAATAAAACACCTTTTACTTCATACAAACATTTAATAATTCACCAAATTAACACAACGCCGAACTGTTCAACACTCCAGTTACCGCCAGACACCGACTCGCACACAGATACATACTTCTGTTCCGTAAGGGATCAGACACTCTACATATGACACACCATAGAGCACATACACGTCAGGATAGACACTCTTGGCCGTTATATTCAAATGACAGACATACAATATTATAGTTCGGCCAATCCTGACCTCACAGGCGTCCCCGACTGATGAGATCTAATACAACAGTAATCTAAATCTAATATTACAAACAAATCATAAAACCATTACAACATACATCAAAACCATTACAACATAAATCATAAACCATTACAACATAAATCATATTTCATTCACTTATTGTCTCTACCAACTTTGTCGCCATCACTTATTGTCCTTATACGCCTATTATTTTTATACACTTATTTAATTTTAGTTCTAGCTTATTTCTACGAATCATCTCTAACACCCTACGCAACACTTCAATATTCTCCTCAATTGTTTCTGTGGCCATTAGTAAATCGTTCATGTACACTATAACTTCACAGTTCATCACAAAACAACGAAAAATGTCACTTACATATCTCATAGATACATTCGGGCTATTACAATACCCAAATGGCATACGGTTGTATTCATATTCTCCCTGTGCACACCCCAAGCTAGTGTATTTTCTACTAGTCTCAGCCACCACCACATGAAAGAAAGCGTTCTCCAGATCTAGCTTCGTAAAATACCTCTTAGACTTCGGTGAGTCCAAGCAATCATCTATTCTTGGACTGGGGTAAGGATCGCGCACCACCCGTTTTTCAGTCTCCAAATATTCCTCTCTGACCAGATCTCCTACTGTCGCGACCACTCCATAGCCATGCATTTCAAATGCAGTCTCGGCTCTTCCTGTTTTCAGTCTCCAAATCTTCTGCTGTCGCTATCGCTCCATAGCCATGCATCTCGAATGCAGTCTCTGTTTCTTCCGGCTTTTCACTCTCCAAATATTCCTTTTCTACCAGATCTCCTGCTGTCGCTATCACTCCATAGTCATGCATTTCGAATGCAGTCTCTGGTTCCTCCGGTTTTTCACTCTCCAGGTCTTCTACTGTCGCTACCACTTCGTAGTCATTTTCATCTGATATATTTATATTTGCTCCGTCTGTGGTAATCTCACCATCAATCGCCAATATTTCGTTAACTCGAAATGTAGTGCTGTCAGGCGCCACCTGCGCCGTACTCCGGACATTTTTGCAGAATCTCTGCTGATGCTCCTTTGAGCCACAGTCGTAGCACGCCACTCCATCGTTCTTCGGTTTGATGCACCTGGACGCCATATGTCCCACTCCGCCACAATTAAAACACCTCACCGTAGGATATGTGCCTTGTGTTTCCACTCTAGGAAACACTGTTGGCTGTACCCTCGTAGGCGGCATCATATTGCATCCGCGTTCCTCCGCTGTCAACTCATTCATTACACCTAGCAGAGTTGCTAAATCCTTAAATTGGCTCATCTTGGCTTGAGCCTGGAGTGGCGGGTTGTCGAAGCCGTCTATCATATAAGCCAGTAGATCGGACTCCATAAAACCCAACCTATTCCCTAGCGCCATCTTCTCCTGAAAGTATGCGCTAAACGGTTCCTGTTTTCGCCACCTCCGAGACTCAAAGCGCTTCATTCTAGTCATCCTGTCTTCTCCATTTTTGAAAAAACGCTGTTAGCACCCTCTTCAGCTCGTCGTATGAATATGTCGCATACTCTGCCTTGCTGTCATATAATCGCCGCGCCGCCCCGACAGCTTCGATGTTATCAGCACCGCCATCTTTTTCTTAGGCACCTCGTATGCATCCCGGACGGTCTCAACCCGTTCAAACCACGCCTCGATGCATTGCTCAGACGACCCGTCGAATATCGGTATCGTCGCCAACCACTCGCTGCTCGAGATGCTATCGTTTTTATTACTGGTTGTCGCCCTAATAAGATTAATCAAGTCCGTCAACGATAGCACTCTTAAGGCTTCGGGCACCAAGCTCTCAGCATCACCACCAGTAGCCATCTCACCAAATCTTATTTTATTTCCGCAATCTCCAGTTTTTAATTACACACATCGCAGCTCCGCGACTCGCCAACGTCAATATTACGCCCTGCTTTTGATATTTTCTCTCCACTCTGTTCTTATTTTGGGTACCCACGTGCTAACCTCACTTTAGCACAACAACACAAACACAAAACTTACAAAACTTACAAAATAACACCCGCACTTGTACGATAGCGAAGCACACCTTGCTTTCTATCGCACCCCGTAATTATAATCCGCCTGATTAATAACACGGGCACTCCAAAAAAAGATTACTGAAATCGCCTATTTCAATAATCCACACCAATAATGTTCTCTAATAAAATTCTCCACGTTTTGATCCAATCCCACTTCTGAGCTTTAAGCTAGCTTTATTCTAGCATTAATTAATTAAAAAAACACCTTTACTTCATACAACACATTTAATAATTCACCAAATTAACACAACGCCGAACTGTTCAACACTCCTTACCGCCAGACACCGACTCGCACACAGATACATACTGTTCCGTAAGGGATCAGACACTCTACATATGACACACCATAGAGCACATACACGTCAGGATAGACACTCTTGGCCGTTATATTCAAATGACAGACATACAATATTATAATATATATATATATAATATATAAATCCTCGTGTCACGATGTTGGTTCGCGATGGAGGCCCAAAACACGACTGGACCGATTTTAAATTTTAATGACTCATCGTGCGATATATATCCAACTTAGGTTATAGGAAATTTTGAAAAGTAAATTTGAAATATAATATAATTTCTAAAATTTTGACAGAAAATGACCAAAAAAAAAAAACACTAAAATGACAAATGTCAAAATTAAAGGAAATTTGGATATATAATTTTTTTTAAAAAAAAATTGACATTTCAAAAAATAAAATTCAAAAACATGTACATATATAGAAATATCAAACATTTATATCCAAATTTGATGAAATGCTACATTCAAATCACTGTTTATAGTTTTAAATCTAATTAAAAATCAATGCTTAAAAATTTAAATAAATGTTGACATGAAAAAAATATTAAATGTCATCTGTCAATATTTATGAAAATAATTATATAAATAGATTTATGATTTAGATTTAATTGATTAGCTTACCAAATTATTTCGGAAACCAAAACTTCATTAAAACCTTATAGATTAGAGATCACAATAAAAAAGCGGCACTTGAATTTAAAAATAATCATAACCAAAATTTTGACATTTCACAAAAAAAGAATGTTTAACGAGTTACTTCAATAAGACGCAAATAAATTAATTATTCCAAGTTATGTTATAGAAAATATTGCCTAACAAATTATAGATACAAAACAATATTGTAAAATAAATATTTTCAAAAAATTTTGACAGAAAATGGCCAAAAAAAAAAAACAAAACACTAAAATGACAAATGTCAAAATTTATGGAAAATTTGAGAAAAAAAGATTTATGATTTTTGAAAAACAAAAGTTGACAGTTCAGAAAATATAATTCAAAAACATGTACATATATAGATATATCCAACATTTATATCCAAATTAGATGAAATGCTATATTCAAAATCACAATTTATAGTTTTAAATCTAATTAAAAGTCAATGTTTATAAATTTGAATAAATGTTGACATGAAAATCGTCAAATGTCATTTGTCAAAATTTATGAAAATAATTATATAAATAGATTTACAATTTATATTTATTTGATTAGCTTACCAAATTATTTCGGATACCAAAACTTCATCGAAACCTTATAGATCAGAGATCACATTAAAAAAGCGACATATTGAATTCAAAATTAATCATAAACAAAAATTTGACATTTCACAAAAAAAATGTTTAACGACTTCAATAAGAAACAAATAAATTAATTATTCCAAGTTATATTGCCGAACAAATTATAGATGCAACACAATATTGTAAAATAAATATCATATATTAATTTTCGACCAAAAAGGAAATATTTTGACATTTACCAATATACTGCATATTGAATATATGAAATTGACATTCACATAAAAAATTGTATATTCAGATGAAGATACTGATTTGTTAATTTAGACTGAAACCTGATTTATTCATTAATTTTAAAAAAAAATTGACATGAACAAAATTAAAATAAACAAAACACCTGCATCATGCGTTGGAATTAATTATCGAAGTGTAAAGAAATTTGTGTAATTAAAATAAAATATTATTATTATATGAGTTGAGATAAATTTTGATTGCCATCGCAAACGTTAATTATACAGAAAATTGTAACCTCTTAAATGGAATAGTACAATCTGAAGGTATCATTGCAATCTGACAAAAACAAACTAGACAAACTAAGTATTATATAATATTATATTAAATTTCGATCCAAAAGAAAATATTTTGACAGTTATAATTAATTTGAAATGAAATGCAAATGTCAAAAATCAGATCTTTATGTAAAAAAATATTTATTTCCACAATATTCCCGTGTTGAATTTGCACTTTTTTATGAATTTAACAAGCATATAATATATTCATTGATCACTTAAAATAATTATTAATTTATAATAAATAAATATTGACGTATTTGACATGACAAAAGTATAATAAACAAAACGCTATGATGCGAGTGAATTAATTTTTGAAGTATGAAATGTCAAATAATTTTGAAAATTATAACAAGTTTTTAACTATTTGTCAGAAAGAATATATTTTATTACAAATTCATACCATATGGGTATGAATTTGTAAAAAGAGCACCAAAGTAATAAATACTATTTATAAAATGACATATTATTTATAGACAATATGATTTTAATGCATATTTTAATTATATGTTTTATATAAATATCAAATAAATATATTTATGTTTCACTTGATTTCAATGAAAATAATTCAATGCCAAAATAAAAAGTATACATCTAAAATTATAGTCTAAATATTACAATTTTGATAAATAATCATCCATTATTTTACAGTAAAATAATTTTGATAAAAAATTAATAAAAGTGCCAAAAATCAAACATTTTATAGATTTGGACTCGGATTTCTGAGAACTTTATCCATGTTAGTTTCAGGGATAGTATGAATATCAATTTGCAGTCGAAAATTTATATGATAAGTGATTAAAACATTATAGATCACAATAAAAAAGCGACATATTGAATTTAACATTAATCATAAAAAAAATCTGACAGTTCAAAAAAAATGAATTTTTAACGACTTCAATAAGATACAAATAAATTAATTATTCCAAGTTATATTATAGGCAATATTGGCATTCAAATTATAGATATAAATTATATCATATTATATTAAATTTCGAACCGAAAAGGAAATATTTTGGCATTTAAAAGTTTAGTGCATATTGGATATATGAAATTGACATTCAATATTTTTAAATTAAATGCAAAAGTAAAAAATCTGATATTTATATAAAAATTATATATTTAGATAATGGTACTGCGATGATTCAGACTAAAATCTAATTTATTCATTGATTAAAAATATTTCACTATTTGACATAAATAAAATTAAAATAAACAAAGCACTATGATGCGTTCAAATTAATTATTAAAATGTAAAGAAATTCGTGTAATAAAAATATAACATTATTATTAATATATCATGTATATTATAAGAACTTCTGCAATGCGGAAAAATATTTTTGATGGCAAAACAGCGTTTGCCGGGTCAGCTAGTATATATATATATTCATAGAAAAACAATAATTATGATAATAATAATAATATAATAAAAAAACACTTACAATTTTGTATCCTAATTATCAAATTAAAACATTATTAATCCATGGTATGAGTATGTGCACATTGGTAAAATATATATTTTTTAACATCACAGACGGTAAAACACACAAATAAACATGATGACTTAACAAGTTCTCGAAACTATGTATTTACTGTTTGGAGTTTAAGATAGAAATGTCACATTTTTACTTGAAGCAGTTGTTAACATATGTTCAAATTTTGTTGTCGAATCGTTTGTTGTCGAATCGTTTGTTTATGACCCTGTCATTAAGCAATTGCAAAAACAATCCCTCAGCGAATCTTCTTTTAATTACGTTCTCTTCAAAATGTAAAATTTTTGCGTTGAAAAAATCTATATTATGATTTAAATTATTTATATGCTCGGTTAACATCGTTTTGAATTGTTTGCGATCTCTTGAGTTATTTTTACGTTGATGAAGCTTTTATTCAGATTTTTGCTAGTTTTTCCGATATAAAGAAGGTTTCTATTAGAGCAATTAATTTGATATACCAAGTTCCTGAAGCGGTCAGAATTAAACTTAGATTCAATTTGTGTAAAAATAGAACTAAGGGTTATATCGCAATTAAATACCAACAAAATGCCACATTGTTGAAAACGTTTTTTCCACGAAAAATACAAATCTTTTACATACGGTAGACACATGACACCAGTATATGACTCCAAGTCTAAACGATTTTTATGGTCTGTGAGGCTGTTTTGTATGTTGAAAAGGTAATTGCGTCTGTTATTTATTACTGAGTTAATTATGTTTGTAGGGTAAGAGTTATTTTTCAATGTGCTTATTACGAGGTCTGTTAAATTTATTGTTGCTATTTTCATTTTAAGAGGGTGGTATGAGTGGTAATTTATGTATCTTCCGGAGCTAGTTGGTTTCTGGTACCAGTTAGTAATTGGTCGGTGGTCATTTGTACGTATTCGTCTGATGTCCAGAAAGCTAATTGAATTCATTATCTTTAATTCCACTGTAAACTGATAAAGAGATAATGAATTATATATATATATATAAATGCCTTATTTGTCAATCTCGTAATTATTTACACTTATATGAATAATTTTTTCAATATTATTACACGAATGAATTACATAATGTATCCGTAATTAATTAAAATACCTTTTGAACATTTGTGACTTTGTGATTTGACATTTGTCAATCTCATGAATATTTTCATTTATTTTTTTTACTGGTCATAATTTAGTATATAAATAAACTAGTGGGGTGTATGGCATCGTGCCTTAAGGCAAATTGCTGGAACTTCCCGTACCGTAACAAAATGATCGAGGAATATTAAATTTCTAATTAATGATGCAATGGATGTGAATGAATTTTTGTCGCGTATTGTCAATTTCAACTCTGTATGGATATGTACCCGTGCGGTCTCCATGCATATCATGGAAAAATTTATAAACTGGCAACACGTAATGGTTTGTAAATGTTCCCGAATAATTAGAACAATTGGCATATATTGAGGAGCGCATGGTGTCGCCTGTTATGCAGATAAATATTGTGCAGATAAATATTATGCAGATCCGATCTCTGAAACCGTATGCACTCAATCCACAACTTGGACTGAAAGGCAGCGTGGTCAACATACTCATCGAAGTAAATGAATTTTTAAAGATTTTGCCCAGAAAATTTAGCGAAATGAAAACCATACAAGTTAAATTGAAGCGCCGCTTAGACCATAAGAGCGATTACATGTTTGAATCGGTTCGATCGAAATTTATTTACAATGCTATCAGGTATTTAATTAACACGCCCTTGTACAAAAAGTATGACATAAAATTTCAAATGAAGAAAACGTCAACGCAAATTGCGATTTTGTGCCAAATATCAATGTCGATGAGCAGACAGTTTTTGATTTGAATCAAATCAATAATGATGAAACTGTTAATCGACAATAATGATATCACAGCAAAAGGACAAGCTGAAATGGTAAAGATAATTGCGCCTGGCCAAATTCAATTTTCTTTACCATGGCACAAGATTGAAGATGTTGATGAACTTTGCTTCCCTAAAATTTTTGCAGAATATACTTTTTTTATCAATTAAATTATCGTACAAGGACCGAACAAAATTTGAGATTCGACGACACGATTGTCGGTCATGCGCATGTGGGTATCTTCCACATATATTTCCAATTGATTAACTCGGATATTATAATAAAATATTATTTATTATATAAGATATATTCACATTGAAATTATAATTTGTTTTCTTCTTCTGGTTGGCTACTGTCCGTGGTCCCAGGTCAGTAGTTGTTGACTCCTTGAGTGGTTGAGGTAAAAGAGAATTTCTCAGTGTTGCGCTATGCGTTAAATACCCTAAGCGCTAAGGAGTGGGGATGTCTAAAGGGTTTATCGTGGTGACATCTGGTGCAACGTAGGCGAGTCCCACAAGCGGTGACACAATTGAAGTTGAGGCATAAACTTGTGACGCCATCAGTTGTCAAACCTCTTATCTAGATGGTTCCCACAGGAGCTTCTTGCAGCATTGATTCGAATTCATCCTTGGCAATCTGGTATCGGTCTGGTGCTAGACGACGTGGACGGCATGTTACAGGTGGGCCTGGCGTTGTAATAATGGAATGTCTTGTGCTGTGGAGTGGTTTACGCAGTGTGCCGGATGGTTTGATTAGATTTGGAAATTCTGATAGTAGTTTTTGAATTGTCGGATCCTTGTGTATTAGTGTTTTAACGCTCTCTTGGTGTGATGTATGAGTCACACACGCGGTGTGTAACCCAGTTCTTCCATCGACTAGGCGTTTATTTCGGCAATCTGGTAGAAGCCCAAAAAATGCTAAGAAATCCGAACCTACTATTGGTTTATCCACGTCTGCGATAATGAATTTCCAGTCAAACTGTCTCCGCAGCCCGAGATTAAGACGCAAATTTTTCAGTCCGTACGTTCGAATTGGAGTTGGCATGACCATTGGCAGCTTGTAGTTCATACTCTGATTTGTTGCATTTACTGAAGGCTCTCCTGGGGTAGCACGAAACGTCTGAACCGGTATTTACAAGAAATTTAATGTTATTGTTCTTATCAAAAACAAAAAGGCGACCTTTAGCAAATTGATGATCAGTTGTCGCCACTACTTTCTTCGAATTTGTTCTTGCAAATTTCGTACCTGTTTTGTTAATTCCTTCAGGGTGTTTTTGTAGTGGACGTCGGTAGATTGATTGTGGTGCGGCTGCTTTGTTGAGTCTACATGCGGGACCAACGGTTGAGCTTCTAGAATTTTGTCCGCTGTGGTTGCCAATTTATCTAAAGGTAGATCACTTTGTATTTGTAAAATGCCGCGAACGAAAGGTGGCAGCCGTTGTATCCATAATGATTTGAATATTGTTTCACCTATTTTTGTGTGTCCGGCCAAGGAACGAAGATGTCGCAAAAATTGTGATGGGCTGCGATCCCGTAATTCTTCCTCCGAAAGTAGCTGCTTGATCCTAGTCTCTTCTGATGCGCATAGTCTGCTTACGAGGACTTCTTTTAAATTAGAATAGGGATTCTCTGCTGGTGGCTCACGAATCACGTCCTCCACTTCGCGTGCGTGCTTCTCTTCCAAGTGGGCGACTACATAAAAAAATTTTGTGTTTTCGTTTGTTATCGAAGCAATTTCGAACTGCGCTTCTACTTGCGCAAACCATAGGTCCGGACTATTGTTCCAGAACGGTGGTATTTTTACTGCAACTCGGTTAATTGTGTCATTTGCGGATACCAGATCAGAATATCACGTCGGGGTCACCAATTATGTGGGTATCTTCCACATATATTTCCAATTGAATAACTCGGATATTATAATAAAATATTATTTATTATATAAGATATATTCACATTGAAATTATAATTTGTTTACATCTTCTGGCTGGCTACTGTCCGTGGTCCCAGGTCAGTAGTTGTTGACTCCTTGAGTGGTTGAGGTAAAAGAGAATTTCTCATTGTTGCGCTATGCGTTAAATACCCTAAGCGCTAAGGGGTGGGGATGTCTAAAGAGTTTATCGTGGTGACATCTGGTGCAACAAGCGGTGACACAATTGAAGTTGAGGCATAAACTTGTGACGCCATCAGTTGTCAAACCTCTTATCTAGATGGTTCCCACACGCACCGACACGAATACTATTCATGGCAAGGAAGTTTATGGAAATTTCGTGCTAAGCAAATCTGAACATATGTCTAAGGCGCAGAACAGGAAACGAAGCGAGTTTCACCGTTTTGGATGTTCAGAATAGGAATTTCCTAAACAACCTGATTGAATTCGATGACGGGTATCGCCTTTTGAAGAGCTTGAGATGTTCGCCAGCATTTTGGCAAGACAAGAAAGGAAAACTGTTAGCTATGATTAGACAGCTTGGCAGACCGATGCTATTCCTAACACTATCTGCAGCAGAGTCACATTGGCCTGAGTTATTGAAAACACTGATGAAATATAGTAACTTTGATAAAAGTATATCTGCCCGGGACGCTTATTTATTGTATCCGAATATCAAGACCAACCTAATAAGGAATGATCTCGTCAGCTGCGCCAGATACTTTGATTTCAAAGTTAATAAACTGAAGTGGTTACTTAGACAAGACAACAGTATTTTTGGCTGCCATAAGGTTGTGGACACCTAAGAGCGTATTGAATTTCAGCAACGTGGAAGTCCTCATGATAATATACTTTTGTGGCTACAGAATGCACCGAAATATCAGACAGATTCCCAATCAGAATCATAACTTTATAGAGTTTATTGATGAATTCCTAACATGCAAATATGATTCTGAGGACCCTTACGTAAAATTGCAAATTCATAGACTTGGTCACACGTGCTATAAAGGACAAAAACGAAAACTTGCAGATTTAAAATACCGTATCCTGTAATGAGGAGCATTATGAAATAGGAGCCACTGCAAGAAGGCGAAACATCCAAAAAACCGTAAAAGGAAATCGACAAATTGATGAACACCTTCTACGTGAAACGAACATTTGTAAGCTTTGACGATGTTCTGCAAAAATTGGATATGTTTGAGGCTGAATACCTATTGACTATACGCAGTGCGCTCAAACAAAGCCGTTTATTTTTGAAGCGCTCCAACCTGGAAGTCGGTATTAACTTGTACAACCGCGATATTTTGCATTTGTTCGAATCGAACATCGATTTACAATTTATTATCGATGAGTATGGCGCGATCAGCTATGTTACAAAGTACATCAGTAAAATCGAAGGAGGACTATCAAAGCTACTACGCTAGGTAGCTGCAGGCTGTGATAACAACAATGTTAGCGTGAAAGATAAATTCCGTAAAATTACGAATTTATTCTTGAACCACAACTTGATGTCAGCACAGGAAGCAGCCTATCATGTACTTTCCCTATCACTGTCAAAACAAAGCAGAAAAACATTATTTATCAACACCAGCCCTTCAAAGGAGCGCGTTCACATGCTGAAGCTGAAATCAAACAACTGGTTAGAAAAGTTAAATGAAGATTCAACAGAGATCTTTGAGCGTTCGATGGGGACAAAGGCAGTGAGGAACAAAATGAAGATAATGCAAGGCGGAGCAAAATTGCTATAATCAGATATGTTCGATACCGGGCCGATCAAGATGATGCAAATTGTTATAGAGAGTAACTTCTCCTGTTCAAGCCATGGAAGAATGAACAGACAGAAGTGGAAAATGTTGACTTTCTATCACAATACAGCCGTTTCAAGAACATCATTGAGGACAATCAGGCCAAATTCTCAATAATTAGCGATGATCAAATCATGCAATTGGTTGACAATGAACTCTAGACCAATTTTGATAATGATGATGCAGCGGATTTGCCAGAGGGTTATGACGTTGATACATTTCAACAAGACGGTGTCAAAATCAATGGTGATAGTAAAACAAAAACGCCTGTCATTAAAAGTAGGTACACATGCCCAATCAGAATTTCACAAGAAGATCCGTACAAATTAATGACTTGTTTGAACGCGAAACAAAAAGAATTTGTACTGCATATTCTTCATTGTTACAAGTTGGGAAAATTGCCATTTCAAATATATCTAAGTGGATCAGACGGCGTTGATAAAAGCACGGTGATTTGGACAAAATAGTTGTTCTATTATACGCTACCATTATCAAAAGATCAGCTCGTGATTATCGATGAAATTTTTTTGGTAGGCAGTGCCACGTTGAGCCGAATTGACACACGTTTTCGGCAAATCAAAGGCGTGAATGAGCCCTTTGGGGGTGTTTTAATATTGGAATTTATTTATATGAGCTAACTGAAGTAATGAGGCAAAGGGAGGATTTGTTGTTTATTAATGCGCTAAATAATCTTGCTAACGACGCATTGACCAATGAAGATCTGGCATTGATAAATAAACGAGAGGTGAAACCAGATGAAAAGAAAGATCAGATTGTACGAACAAAAATGTAAGCATGTAGAATGATAAGAAAATTGAGAGTAACTCCAATGTATTAATTGTGTCAGAAGCTGACATGTTATTTTCTAACAATTCGACCGAACATCTAAAGAAATCTCTGCAAAAACTGTTGCGAACTAGAGCTGGTCATGATTTCAGATTGGAAAATAAAATAAATTTTAAGATCAGCATAAAATATATGATTAATTACAACACAGATATCGAGGATGGACTTGTTAATGGAGCATGCGGGATTTTGAGACTGGTGACTTTCAATGAGCAAACTAATAAACCCGAAATCGTTTGGCTCGACTTTAAAAAGGCAAGATTATGTCATTATGATTATATGATACAACATCAAATAAATATCAATTGGACACCAATTAAAAGAATGGTCATCAAGACGAATGTGACCGATGATGAAAAATATCATATTATTTGTAATCAGTTTCCATTAGTACCTGCAGAGACTATGATCATTCACAGAGCCCAAGGTCAAACTTATGATGCGATATGTCTGGATTTCACTAAAATAGAGCGAAGAGGCAAATCGAGGCTTTGCGTTGCTTTTAGTCGAGTGAAAACATTGAGTGGTTTATACATATTGGGCAGTTTTTTTATATACAACCATCTACAAGCGCAAACGAAATCAATCGCCTACGCAATCAATCGCCTACGAAAGACGTAACGGACATCTGTGAGTGCCGGCATGATGTGCTACATTTTCAGAGTTTCCATTTTCAGCGCATAGTGCACATTTTGCTGCATTTATATAGTTGGCTATGTTGTGACCTTCTTGTACATATCTAATGCATAGATTGGTCCGATTCACTTCGCTCTTGCACTGTGATCCATAATGTCCGAATAGCCAGCATTTAAAGCATCGGATTGGTTTCTTGATGATTTTAATTCGACAGTTGACCTATCCAATCCATATTTTGCTACTTGCTTTGAGCAGATCGTGTACAATTGCCGCTGGAAGAGCTACCGTAGCAAACTGGGTACCTCTATATGCCTTACGAATCCTAATTGCTTCTGCTAGTGTGTTGCAGGCTCCTCCGGTTGCTTTTTGTAGTGCTATCTGGATATCAATTTTTGAGGTTTCATCATCAATATCCCTTATTTCTATAGTTTTTTGGTGCCCCTTATAAATAACTCGACCTCATCCTTTAACACACCTGCAATAATCTGTTGTAGTTCTTGGCTTTTGTCCGCACTTTTCTTAAAAATAGTTATCATCAAGTATCCATTTCTGGTTTTATTTATTTTGTCTACTTCGTTTGATGCGACGTAAGATTTCGGAATAAATAACTTTTTCGGTAGGCCGGATCAATAAGGCATTTGGTTTTGGAAAAAATTTATGATTTTTTATCATTTTATGGTTAGAGTCCTGTTCTGACAGATGTACCCTTGCTTCTTTTTTTTCTGTTTCCTCGGCTGAACTTTATGCCAGTCATTTACCTCGATTTGTTCTTTATTACATATTTCTATGATCATCTGACGTTTTGGCAAACCAATTTTCTCATTAACCTGATTTTGCTTATATATTGTGAGTTTCGGTTTCTTGTGGCTTTGCTTGTGTCCCGCCGTACACTTTCTTCTATAGGGCCTGTTTCACAACATTGCACTTCATTTATCATTACTTCCGTATCTTCCGTGGTTCGGCCTTTTTCCTCTATCAATTGATTGTCTAAATCAATAAATCTTTTAATTACAGCCGCTATGTTGCCTGTTTTTATCTTCACTTCTTTATGTATGTTTGACTTTGATTTGACAATTATGTGCAGTTCATTTATCAGATTCTCAAGGCTCTTCAATGGCTCATTCCGTTGTAAAATGACGTTTTCTGAAATTATATGTGACAGTTCAGCCATTGGTTCTACTTTACTAGTCATACCGTCGCATGAGCTGATCAGCGGGTTTTGGGCTATATCTGATAAACCTGGGCATAGCGCTGTGTTCAAATTATTTGATTCATTGATTGTATCACCAGCATTGTTTGACACTACGTCCCCTCTGATGGGGAACATTTTAACAAAAATTCTACCTGCACCCAGAGGCGAGGTTCACTCAGCTCACTAACTTATAAGTAACTTATTAAAACTGATGGGACTATTATAATTTTTTACGACAAAATATCTAATTTGTGACGTGAGAAAATTTTGTTTTTTGTGTATGTGTGGATGTGTGTATGTGTGTGTGCGCGAGTGTGCGGATACAAATTTTCGTCGACAATTTCGGAAACACGGTTCAACCGATTTCAATTATTCAGAAAACACTCGATTCGTATTGATAAGGAGACGTGCTGATTAGTTTTTGGCATAGGCAGGCCTAGCCGTTTCAAAGATACGGGGCAAAAAGTGTCACAAACGGTTACTCAGTTTGTAAGAAAACGGAGTGTCTGATTTTAATAAAAAAATGACTCGAATTAACAAGATGAACAATTGATTGAATTTTCATGAAGGCAGGTCTATCGGTTTTGGAGATCTAGTGAAAAAAGTAAAAATGCCATTTGGCGGTCAAAAATGATCATTAGGCATATGCACATCAAATTATCAGATGTTTTATAGATATTTTAACAATAAGTATAAATTTTGTTTACATTACTATGGGTTCCGTACCAATGTTTATCCGTTAGAAGGTAACGCGGCGCTTACGCGCTTCCATATTTCGTCTCTATGCAGTTAAAGCAGTACGATTGGTTTGAAAAAAAGTTCAGAACTTCAAAAATATTTCAAAATAAAGAAAATATATTTTTTCAAGAAGTCTTTTCTCCAAGAAAATGAATTTTTTTCAAAAATTTATAGTTTCTCAAAAATGTTAATCTTTTTAAAAAAAATAATTTTTGGTACGAGAAGTTCCTGCATTTTGCCTTAAGGTACGATGCCATGCGCCCCACTAGTTTTTCTTACGTTATCCAAAATTTAGTTTTAGTCCATGTGGTAGAAAACATTCAAAAGTTGAAATAACCTGAGTAAGTACACGCTCGCGCTCATTGAACAGCCGCATACTTATGCGTCTCTCAATTGCAAAGGCGAGCAGAACACTCATCGAGTGCTCGCAGCGCGCGTCTTATAACAAATTCTGCATATCGAACAATTCTATGTAAATCATTTATTAAAGTACTATATATGTACATTTATATTTTGAATATTTCTATATTTCTGTAAGCATATAATGAATATATTTATTTATTTATATGTTTTTTTATATATTTGTATGTGTGCAATAAATTATTTTAATTTCAATTTTATATCTTAAAACTCAATATTCGTTTTAAAATGCACTAATATACTATATGATTTATATTTCATACAATTTTTCCTAAATAAAAGATGAAAGATATATACAATAAATAATAATATTATATCGGCATTTGATTTTTATTCGTACCACAGCAATGTAATGCAAGTATATTAAGTTAGTCATAAAAGTATTAAATTCGAATATTAAATTAAAAGGTTATTTCAACTTTTGAATGTGTTCTACCACATGGACTAAAACTAAATTTTAGATAACGTAAGAATAATTAATCGCCTTTGGTACTCCATAAAATATTTGATTATTATTATAATCTATAAAATATTATCTCTAAAATATTTGTACTTATTATTATCAGTACAAATTTGGTACTCCATAAAATATTTGATAATATCATGTGAATATATCTAATGATCATTTTGGACCACAAATTATTATTTACTTTAGTAATTATTTTTACTTTTTTATTGGAAAAAATATGCTAGTAAAAAAGTGGCAAAATCTTAAAAAAAAAATGACATTGCATGGAAGATATTTATATATTAATTATAGTTATTTTAAAAATGGTCAAAAACTCTATCTCGATAGTAGAATATGGTTAATTAGTATCAATTTCAAATGTAATTAATAACTAGCTGTAAGTGGAATTCTGTCTTAAGGCAATTAAGGCATCGTGCCTTAAGGCAAATTGCTGGAACTTCCCGTGCCAAAAATTATTATTTTTTTAAAAACGATTAACATTTTTCAAAAAATTTTACTTCGAAAAAATAAGATTTTTAGAAATTTTAAATGGACAAAAAATTACTTTTTTTGAAAAAAAAATTTTTTTTAAAAAAAAAATTTTAAAATTTTTTTATAAAAATTTTTTTTGGAAAAAATATTATCTCATTTTGACATATTTTGGAAGATCTGAACTTTTTTTCAAAGCAATCGTACTTCTTTAACTGCATAGAGACAAAATATAAAGCGCGTAAGCGCCGCGTCGCTGTCTAACGGAAAAACATTGGTACGGAACCCATAGGAATGTAAACAAAACTTATACTTATTGTTAAAATCTCAATTAAAATATCTGATAATTTGATATGCATATGTCTAATGTCTAATGATTATTGTTGACCGCCAAATGTTATTTTTTTTTAGTTTTTTTTACTAGATCTCCGAAACCGCTAGACCTATCTTCATGAAAATTTGATCAAATCTTCATCTTGTTAATACAAGTAAAATGTTTTTTGAACTATACAAATCGGACGCTCCGTTCTCTTAAAAACTGAGTTACCGTTTTTGGCCCTTTTTGCCCCATATCTTCGGAACGGCTAGACCTGCCTTTGACAAAAACTAATCAGCACGTCTCCTTATCAATACGAATCGAATGTTTTTTGAATTATTCAAATTGCTTCATCCGTGTTCCCGAAATCGTCAACGAAAATTTGTATCCGAACACACACACATGCACGCACACACACACACACACACATACATCAATTTTCTCCAAGGTATGCCAACATATTCAGAAACCTCTAAAACGTGAAGATATATAAAAATTTTCATTTTCGATTTTTTTGCGATTACTTACGCTATGGAAAGTTAATTATAAATAAATCAATCGTTAACATTAACAATCGTCATTTCATTTCGAATCAAATTCCAAAAAAAAAAATAGTTGCCAAATTTACACAAAATTGAAAAAGTGCTCCCGCATAGTCACAGTCTAAACGCATTTGCAAATAATTCTGTGCGACATTTTCACTTATACTGTGCTCAGCTTGGCGGCATTTTCACATTTTTCTATAATTTTCACAAAATTGGAAAAGTGCTCCAGAACACAAACAGTCTAAACGCACTTGGGTAAATATTTGTACCAGAGTGGCGCTTAGACTGTGCTTAGCTTGGGTGATTTTTTGAATTTTTAATCCAAAATTACAAAAAAAAATTTTGAAAAAAAAATTAGAGAAACAAAAATTTTTTTTTCCAAAATCAATTATTTTGTTGAAAAAAGCAGAAAGTTCTTTGAATCATTTAAATCGGACGCTTAGTTCTCTCAAAAACAGCAATTTTTTTTAAATTTAGCTCTGTATCTCCGAAAACTCTGGGCCTACCTTTGCCAAAAACTAATCAGCACATCTCCCTACCAATAGGTATCGAATGTTTTTTAAACCTTTCAAATCGGTTGATCCGTTCTCTCAAAAACTCGCTTTCTATTTTTTGCACTCTTTGCTCCATATCTCCGTAACGGCTGGACCTGCCTTGCCAAAAACTAATCAGCACATCTCCCTATCAATAGGAATCGAATGTTTTTTAAACATTCCAATCGGTTGATCCGTGCGCCCGAAAACGTGGACGAAAAAACGCGGACATACAAAAACACACACACACACACACACACACACACACATCCATTTTTTCTGAGGTATGCCAAAATGTTCAGAAACCTTCAAAACGTCGAGAAATGTAAAAATTTTTGATTTCGATTTTTGGACGATTACTATAACTTACCCTACGGGAAGTTAATAAAAAAAATGCGTTGATACGAAAAAATGAAGGAAATTCATGGTTAATTAAGAAATAATTGTGAACAAAGTTATAATCGTATATTTAACTTCCCGAAGGAGAAGTTTATGTTTTCATCAAAAAATCCGATTCGCTAATTTTATGTTTTCTCGACGTTTCGAGCCATTCTGAATCGAATGAGTGTGTGTGTGTGTGTGTGTGTATGTGTGTGTGTGTGTGTGTATGTGTGTGTGTGTGTGTGTGAACAGATTTTTTGCCGTCGCGTAAATCGACGTTTTCTCCAAAACGGCTGGACCGATTTCAAAAATTAAAAGCCATTTGATGTATCTCGATGAGTACTATCGTCTCTGAGTTTTGTGCGGCGATCGGCCGGGCCGTTTCTTTGTAAATTGCAGAAAAGTAAAAAATTTTTCGCCCACGTTTTAGCCCGCAATTCTGAATCGATTCTGAAAATTCAAAAACCATTCGATAGATATTGGTTGGGAATCGTGCTGATTAGTTTTTGGTAAAGATCGGCCGAGCCGTTTTCTTGTAATAACGTTTTAAAAAAAAAATTCGACGATTTTTATGATTTTTTTTTTTGACGGTAGATACTAGTGATGTGCCAAGTCGAATCAAGTGATTTGAATCATTCGAATCAAGCCTTTAACGACTTGATTCGAATCAGATTTTACTTGATTCGAATCAACTCGTATCAAGCCGCAAAATATTTACTGTGATAAAACATGTGTGAACACAAATTTTCATAAACATAAAAAAAATGTTTTAATTTAATTCAATATTATAATAATATAAATATAATAGTAATAATATAAAATAATAAATATAAATATTAAAAAATAAATCTTGAAATTAAATCATGCGAGTCACCCGCCTTTAATAACGCCTAAATGTATCACCCGACTCCAATTTATATGACTTTAACCGCATTCAAGTCGATATGAATTCATCCGAGTTCCTATGACTCAAACCGACTTATCCCGACTTCATGTCGATAATGAATTGATTCGAGTTCCTATGACTCAAACGACTTATATCCCGACTTCAAGTCGATATGAATTGATTCGAGTCCTATGACTCAAACCGACTTATCCCGACTTCAATCGATATGAATTGATTCGAGTTCCTATGACTCAAACCGACTCATCCCGACTTCAAGTCGGTATGAATTTATTCGAGTTCATATGACTCAAACTGAATCATTCCGACTTGAGTTCGAAACATGTGTTCGTGTTTTAGCGTATCGACTTACAGTCGGTCAAGTAAGAGCGTGGTCGGGTTAATTTATAAAAATAATTATTTTATGAAACTTTAATATTTATATATGCATTGTATACGTTAAAAGCAAGGATGCAATTTTAGTCAATATGTGTCCAGTCACCACGGAGTCGACAATTGCCTGGCATCTCCGACGCCTGCTTTTTATTAATTTAACGAATTATTCTAGTCTGACGTCTCGGATTTTATTTAACGGCTCGATGAAGGCAGTACGTGCTCATATAGAACTTTCGTCAGTAAAAATGACATTTTCAAAATCTCTATCAATATTTTCATGTGCTCAAGCGGAAAAGAAGCGCATGTTTTCAGTCGTCAGAGCTAGGCTTCCTCCGTTGTGTTGTGCCATTTCAGATCATGAATACGAAGAAAGGTTCAGATAGTTTTGTAGATATTTTTGTAGATATTTCTAAACATTTTGCCATTATTTTGCTCGTTCCTTGCTGCAGAGTGTTAAAGCAGGATTCCGCAAATACCCATTCACTGTTTTTTTTTCTTCTTTTTTATTTGAATCACGTTCTATAAATCATCGACTTTTTTAGCAACTTTATATAGGTGTATCGAATTCTGTACAAATGCCTTCAACTTTCTCATATATTTAGCAGCAGCTGATTGCTACATTTGGGTACCTTTTAGGTGCACGCAAAAGGGCGCAGCCTCGAGCGCGACGCGTAACTTAGCACTCATGGCGTTTAATTCGTATTTTTTCTCAAAAGATCAACTGCAACTAAACCTTTTTTGACAATGCTTAAGGACAAAGCTTCACTTTATGGCTCACGAAAGAATTAGACCGAAATCTTTCTTAACTGTCGTTAAGTAGAACCACGCTCTTACTTGACCGACTGTATGAAGATGCTTTGGCGTATGGGTCTTGAGTGTTTGTTTATTTTTGACTAAGCGCTGAGAGCACAATTTGTTCATGAAATATCAAAAACTCATTTAGATAATAAATACGTGATTTAGATTTTAATATTATCAAAATAACCTACACAACGAGTTTTTATACACAACAAAATTTATCATATTTTAATTATGCAAGTAATGGCAAATTCACACAAATGAAATAATATCAATCATTACAGTAGTGGATTGAATTTTAAGTCATTCGTAAGACGTTAGATTCAGCCCCCTGTTTAGATTA
>NW_020539726.1:2897645-2917115 GCF_003426905.1 Ctenocephalides felis | reverse complement strand
TAGATTTTGTAGTTGATAAGAGCGATGCGATTAACGATACTGTTTCTCTTTCAAATGAAGAAAACGTCAACGCAAATTTTGTGCCAAATATCAATGTCGATGAGCAGACAGTTTTTGATTTGAATCAAATCAATAATGATGAAACTGTTAATCGACAATAATGATATCACAGCAAAAGGACAAGCTGAAATGGGCAAGATAATTGCGCCTGGCCAAATTCAATTTTCTTTACTATGGCACAAGATTGAAGATGTTGATGAACTTTGCTTCCCTAAAATTTTTGCAGAATATACTTTTTTTCATTATCAATTAAATTATCGTACAAGGACCGAACAAAATTTGAGAATCGACGACACGATTGTCGGTCATGCGCATGTGGGTATCTTCCACATATATTTCCAATTGATTAACTCGGATATTATAATAAAATATTATTTATTATATAAGATATATTCACATTGAAATTATAATTTGTTTTCTTCTTCTGGCTGGCTACTGTCCGTGGTCCCAGGTCAGTAGTTGTTGACTCCTTGAGTGGTTGAGGTAAAAGAGAATTTCTCAGTGTTGCGCTATGCGTTAAATACCCTAAGCGCTAAGGAGTGGGGATGTCTAAAGGGTTTATCGTGGTGACATCTGGTGCAACGTAGGCGAGTCCCACAAGCGATGACACAATTGAAGTTGAGGCATAAACTTGTGACGCCATCAGTTGTCAAACCTCTTATCTAGATGGTTCCCACAGGAGCTTCTTGCAGCATTGATTCGATTCATCCTTGGCAATCTGGTATCGGTCTGGTGCTAGACGACGTGGAGACGGCATGTTACAGGTGGGCCTGGCGTTGTAATAATGGAATGTCTTGTGCTGTGGAGTGGTTTACGCAGTGTGCCGGATGGTTTGATTAGATTTGGAAATTCTGATAGTAGTTTTTGAATTGTCGGATCCTTGTGTATTAGTGTTTTAACGCTCTCTTGGTGTGATGTATGAGTCACACACGCGGTGTGTAACCCAGTTCTTCCATCGACTAGGCGTTTATTTCGGCAATCTGGTAGAAGCCCAAAAAATGCTAAGAAATCCGAACCTACTATTGGTTTATCCACGTCTGCGATAATGAATTTCCAGTCAAACTGTCTCCGCAGCCCGAGATTAAGACGCAAATTTTTCAGTCCGTACGTTCGAATTGGAGTTGGCATGACCATTGGCAGCTTGTAGTTCATACCCTGATTTGTTGTATTTACTGAAGGCTCTCCTGGGGTAGCACGAAACGTCTGAACCGGTATCTACAAGAAATTTAATGTTATTGTTCTTATCAAAAACAAAAAGGCGACCTTTAGCAGATTGATGATCAGTTGTCGCCACTACTTTCTTCGAATTTGTTCTTGCAAATTTCGTACCTGTTTTGTTAATTCCTTCAGGGTGTTTTTGTAGTGGACGTCGGTAGATTGATTGTGGTGCGGCTGCTTTGTTGAGTCTACATGCGGGACCAACGGTTGAGCTTCTAGAATTTTGTTCGCTGTGGTTGCGGTTATCTAAAGGTAGATCCCTTTGTATTTGTAAAATGCCGCGAACGAAAGGTGGCAGCCGTTGTATCCATAATGATTTGAATATTGTTTCACCTATTTTTGTGTGTCCGGCCAAGGAACGAAGATGTCGCAAAAATTGTGATAGGCTGCGATCCCGTAATTTTTCCTCCGAAAGTAGCTGCTTGATCCTAGTCTCTTCTGATGCGCATAGTCTGCTTACGAGGACTTCTTTTAAATTAGAATAGGGATTCTCTGCTGGTGGCTCACGAATCACGTCCTCCACTTCGCGTGCGTGCTTCTCTTCCAAGTGGGCGACTACATAAAAAATTTTTGTGTTTTCGTTTGTTATCGAAGCAATTTCGAACTGCGCTTCTACTTGCGCAAACCATAGGTCCGGACTATTGTTTCAGAACGGTGGTATTTTTACTGCAACTCGGTTAATTGTGTCATTTGCGGATACCAGACCAGAATATCACGTCGGGGTCACCAATTATGTGGGTATCTTCCACATATATTTCCAATTGAATAACTCGGATATAATAATAAAATATTATTTATTATATAAGATATATTCACATTGAAATTATAATTTGTTTTCATCTTCTGGCTGGCTACTGTCCGTGGTCCCAGGTCAGTAGTTGTTGACTCCTTGAGTAGTTGAGGTAAAAGAGAATTTCTCATTGTTGCGCTATGCGTTAAATACCCTAAGCGCTAAGGGGTGGGGATGTCTAAAGAGTTTATCGTGGTGACATCTGGTGCAACAAGCGGTGATTTTTGGCTGCCATAAGGTGTGGACACCTAAGAGCGTATTGAATTTCAGCAACGTGGAAGTCCTCATGATAATATACTTTTGTGGCTACAGAATGCACCGAAATATCAGACAGATTCCAATCAGAATCATAACTTTATAGAGTTTATTGATGAATTCCTAACATGCAAATATGATTCTGAGGACCCTTACGTAAAATTGCAAATTTATAGACTTGGTCACACGTGCTATAAAGGACAAAAACGAAAACTTGCAAATTTAAAATACCGTATCCTGTAATGAGGAGCATTATGAAATTGGAGCCACTGCAAGAAGGCGAAACATCCAAAAAACCGTAAAAGGAAATCGACAAATTGATGAACACCTTCTACGTGAAACGAACATTTGTAAGCTTTGACGATGTTCTGCAAAAATTGGATATGTTTGAGGCTGAATACCTATTGACTATACGCAGTGCGCTCAAACAAAGACGTTTATTTTTGAAGCGCTCCAACCTGGAAGTCGGTATTAACTTGTACAACCGCGATATTTTGCATTTGTTCGAATCGAACATCGATTTACAATTTATTATCGATGAGTATGGCGCGATCAGCTATGTTACAAAGTACATCAGTAAAATCGAAGGAGGACTATCAAAGCTACTACGCTAGGTAGCTGCAGGCTGTGATAACAACAATGTTAGCGTGAAAGATAAATTCCGTAAAATTACGAATTTATTCTTGAACCACAACTTGATGTCAGCACAGGAAGCAGCCTATCATGTACTTTCCCTATCACTGTCAAAACAAAGCAGAAAAACATTATTTATCAACACAAGCCCTTCAAAGAAGCGCGTTCACATGCTGAAGCTGAAATCAAACAACTGGTTAGAAAAGTTAAATGAAGATTCAACAGAGATCTTTGAGCGTTCGATGGGGACAAAGGCAGTGAGGAACAAAATGAAGATAATGCAAGGCGGAGCAAAATTGCTATAATCAGATATGTTCGATACAGAGCCGATCAAGATGATGCAAATTGTTATAGAGAGTAACTTCTCCTGTTCAAGCCATGGAAGAATGAACAGACAGAAGTGGAAAATGTTGACTTTCTATCACAATACAGCCGTTTCAAGAACATCATTGAGGACAATCAGGCCAAATTCTCAATAATTAGCGATGATCAAATCATGCAATTGGTTGACAATGAACTCTAGGCCAATTTTGATAAGGATGATGCAGCGGATTTGCCAGAGGGTTATGACGTTGATACATTTCAACAAGACGGTGTCAAAATCAATGGTGATAGTAAAACAAAAACGCCTGTCATTAAAAGTAGGTACACATGCCCAATCAGAATTTCACAAGAAGATCCGTACAAATTAATGACTTGTTTGAACGCGAAACAAAAAGAATTTGTACTGCATATTCTTCATTGTTACAAGTTGGGAAAATTGCCATTTCAAATATATCTAAGTGGATCAGACGGCTTTGATAAAAGCACGGTGATATGGACAAAATAGTTGTTCTATTATACGCTACCATTATCAAAAGATCAGCTCGTGATTATCGATGAAATTTTTTTGGTAGGCAGTGCCACGTTGAGCCGAATTGACACACGTTTTCGGCAAATCAAAGGCGTGAATGAGCCATTTGGGGGTGTTTTAATATTGGAATTTATTTCTATGAGCTAACTGAAGTAATGAGGCAAAGGGAGGATTTGTTGTTTATTAATGCGCTAAATAATCTTGCTAACGACGCATTGACCAATGAAGATCTGGCATTGATAAAGAAACGAGAGGTGAAACCAGATGAAAAGAAAGATCATATTGTACGAACAAAAATGTAAGCATGTAGAATGAAAAGAAAATTGAGAGTAACTCCAATGTATTAATTGTTTCAGAAGCTGACATGTTATTTTCTAACAATTCGACCGAACATCTAAAGAAATCTCTGCAAAAACTGTTGCGAACTAGAGCTGGTCATGATTTCAGATTGGAAAATAAAATAAATTTTAAGATCAGCATAAAATATATGATTAATTACAACACAGATATCGAAGATGGACTTGTTAATGGAGCATGCGGGATTTTGAGACTGGTGACTTTCAATGAGCAAACTAATAAACCCGAAATCGTTTGGCTCGACTTTAAAAAGGCAAGATTATGTCATTATGATTATATGATACAACATCAAATAAATATCAATTGGACACCAATTAAAAGAATGGTCATCAAGACGAATGTGACCGATGATGAAAAATATCATATTATTTGTAATCAGTTTCCATTAGTACCTGCAGAGACTATGATCATTCACAGAGCCCAAGGTCAAACTTATGATGCGATATGTCTGGATTTCACTAAAAAAGAGCGAAGAGGCAAATCGAGGCTTTGCGTTGCTTTTAGTCGAGTGAAAACATTGAGTGGTTTATACATATTGGGCAGTTTTTTTTATATATAACCATCTACAAGCGCAAACGAAATCAATCGTCTACGAAAGACGTAACGGACATCTGTGAGTGCCGGCATGATGTGCTACATTTTCAGAGTTTCCATTTTCAGCGCATAGTGCACATTTTGCTGCATTTATATAGTTGGCTATTTTGTGACCTTCTTGTACATATCTAATGCATAGATTGGTCCGATTCACTTCGCTCTTGCACTGTGATCCATAATGTCCGAATAGCCAGCATTTAAAGCATCGGATTGGTTTCTTGATGATTTTAATTCGACAGTTGACCCATCCAATCCATATTTTGCTACAATTGCCGCTGGAAGAGCTACCGTAGCAAACTGGGTACCTCTATACGCCTTACGAATCCTAATTGCTTCTGCTAGTGTGTTGCAGGCTCCTCCGGTTGCTTTTTGTAGTGCTATCTGGATATCAATTTTTGAGGTTTCATCATCAATATCCCTTATTTCTATAGTTTTTTGGTGCCCCTTATAAATAACTCGACCTCATCCTTTAACACACCTGCAATAATCTGTTGTAGTTCTTGGCTTTTGTCCGCACTTTTCTTAAAAATAGTTATCATCAAGTATCCATTTCTGGTTTTATTTATTTCGTCTACTTCGTTTGATGCGACGTAAGATTTCGGAATAAATAACTTTTTCGGTAGGCCGGATCAATAAGGCATTTGGTTTTGGAAAAATTTTATGATTTTTTATCATTTTATGGTTAGAGTCCTGTTCTGACAGATGTACCCTTGCTTCTTTTTTTTTCTGTTTCCTCGGCTGAACTTTATGCCAGTCATTTACCTCGATTTGTTCTTTATTACATATTTCTATGATCGTCTGACGTTTTGGCAAACCAATTTTCTCATTAACCTGATTTTGCTTATATGTTGTGAGTTTCGGTTTCTTGTGGCTTTGCTTGTGTCCCGCCGTACACTTTCTTCTATAGGGCCTGTTTCACAACATTGCACTTCATTTATCATTACTTCCGTATCTTCCGTGGTTCGGCCTTTTTCCTCTATCAATTGGTTGTCTAAATCAATAAATCTTTTAATTACAGCCGCTATGTTGCCTGTTTTTATCTTCACTTCTTTATGTATGTTTGACTTTGATTTGACAATTATGTGCAGTTCATTTATCAGATTCTCAAGGCTCTTCAATGGCTCATTCCGTTGTAAAATGACGCTTTCTGAAATTATATGTGACAGTTCAGCCATTGGTTCTACTTTACTAGTCATACCGTCGCATGAGCTGGTCAGCCGGTTTTGGGCTATATCTGATAAACCTGGGCATAGCGCTGTGTTCAAATTATTTGATTCATTGATTGTATCACCAGCATTGTTTGACACTACGTCCCCTCTGATGGGAAACATTTTAACAAAAATTCTACCTGCACCCAGAGGCGAGGTTCACTCAGCTCACTAACTTATAAGTAACTTATTAAAACTGATGGGACTATTATAATTTTTTACGACAAAATATCTAATTTCTGACGTGAGAAAATTTTGTTTTTTGTGTATGTGTGGATGTGTGTATGTGTGTGTGCGCGAGTGTGCGGATACAAATTTTCGTCGACGATTTCGGAAACACGGTTCAACCGATGTCAATTATTCAAAAAACACTCGATTCGTATTGATAAGAAGACGTGCTGATTAGTTTTTGGCATAGGCAGGCCTAGCCGTTTCAAAGATACGGGGCAAAAAGTGTCACAAACGGTTACTCAGTTTGTAAGAAAACGGAGTGTCTGATTTTAATAAAAAAATTGACTCGAATTAACAAGATGAACAATTGATTGAATTTTCACGAAGGCAGGTCTATCGGTTTTGGAGATCTAGTGAAAAAAGTAAAAAAAAATGCCATTTGGCGGTCAAAAATGATCATTAGGCATATGCACATCAAATTATCAGATGTTTTATAGATATTTTAACAATAAGTATAAATTTTGTTTACATTCCTATGGGTTCCGTACCAATGTTTATCCGTTAGAAGGTAACGCGGCGCTTACGCGCTTCCATATTTCGTCTGTATGCAGTTAAAGCAGTACGATTGGTTTGAAAAAAAGTTCAGAACTTCAAAAATATTTCAAAATAAAGAAAATATATTTTTTCAAGAAGTCTTTTCTCCAAGAAAATGAATTTTTTTCAAAAATTTATAGTTTCTCAAAAATGTTAATCTTTTTAAAAAAAATAATTTTTGGTACGAGAAGTTCCTGCATTTTGCCTTAAGGTACGATGCCATGCGCCCCACTAGTTTTTCTTACGTTATCCAAAATTTAGTTTTAGTCCATGTGGTAGAAAACATTCAAAAGTTGAAATAACCTGAGTAAGTACTAAGTACACGCTCGCGCTCATTGAACAGCCGCATACTTATGCGTCTCTCAATTGCAAAGGCGAGCAGAACACTCATCGAGTGCTCGCAGCGCGCGTCTTATAACAAATTCTGCATATCGAACAATTCTATGTAAATCATTTATTAAAGTACTATATATGTACATTTATATTTTGAATATTTCTATATTTCTGTAAGCATATAATGAATATATTTATTTATTTATATGTTTTTTTATTATTTGTATGTGTGCAATAATTATTTTAATTTCAATTTTATATCTTAAAACTCAATATTCGTTTTAAAATGCACTAATATACTATATGATTTATATTTCATACAATTTTTCCTAAATAAAAGATGAAAGATATATACAATAAATATTAATATTATATCGGCATTTGATTTTTGTTCGTACCACAGCAATGTAATACAAGTATATTAAGTTAGTCATCGCGTCTTATAACAAATTCTGCATATCGAACAATTCTATGTAAATCATTTATTAAAGTACTATACGAGTATATGTACATTTATATTTTGAATATTTCTATATTTCTGTAAGCATATAATGAATATATTTATTTATTTATATGTTTTTTTATATATTTGTATGTGTGCAATAAATTATTTTAATTTCAATTTTATATCTTAAAACTCAATATTCGTTTTAAAATGCACTAATATACTATATGATTTATATTTCATACAATTTTTCCTAAATAAAAGATGAAAGATATATACAATAAATAATAATATTATATCGGCATTTGATTTTTATTCGTACCACAGCAATGTAATGCAAGTATATTAAGTTAGTCATAAAAGTATTAAATTTGAATATTAAATTAAAAGGTTATTTCAACTTTTGAATGTGTTCTACCACATGGACTAAAACTAAATTTTAGATAACGTAAGAATAATTAATAGCCTTTGGTACTCCATAAAATATTTGATTATTATTATAATCTATAAAATATTATCTCTAAAATATTTGTACTTATTATTATCAGTACAAATTTGGTACTCCATAAAATATTTGATAATATCATGTGAATATATCTAATGATCATTTTGGACCACCAAATTATTATTTACTTTTAGTAATTATTTTTTACTTTTTTATTGGAAAAAATATGCTAGTAAAAAAGTGCAAAAATCTTAAAAAAAAATGACATTGCATGGAAGATATTTATAATATTAATTATAGTTATTTTAAAAATGGTCAAAAACTCTATCTCGGTAGTAGAATATGGTTAATTAGTATCAATTTCAAATGTAATTAATAATAAAAAAATGCGTTGATACGAAAAAATGAAGGAAATTCATGGTCAATTAAGAAATAATTGTGAACAAAATTATAATCGTTTATTTAACTTCCCGAAGGAGAAGTTTATGTTTTCATCAAAAAATCCGATTCGCTAATTTTATGTTTTCTCGACGTTTCGAGCCATTCTGAATCGAATGAGTGTGTGAGTGTGTGTGTGTGTGTGTGTGTGAACAGATTTTTTGCCGTAAATCGACGTTTTCTCCCAAACGGCTGGACCGATTTCAAAAATTTAAAAGCCATTTGATGTATCTCGATGAGTACTATAGTCTCTGAGTTTTGTGCGGCGATCGGCCGGGCCGTTTCTTTGTAAATTGCAGAAAAGTGAAAAATGTTTCGCCCACGTTTTAGCCCGCAATTCTGAATCGATTCTGAAAATTCAAAAACCATTCGATAGATATTGGTTGGGAATCGTGCTGATTAGTTTTCGGTAAAGATCGGCCGAGCCGTTTTCTTGTAATAACGTTTTAAAAAAAAAATTTCGACGATTTTTATGATTTTTTTTTGACGGTAGATAAGATACCATAGTTTTCTAGGTCATACTAAAATATTACGGCCCTACGACAACTCGTTTAGCTTTAAAAATTCGTCAAAGTTTGCAAAAATTGGTATTGTTTTTTTGACATTTGTCAAAATTAGACTTTTGATCGACGTTTTCTCAAAAGCGCCTGAACCGATTTCAGAAATTTAAAAGCCATTTGATGTATTTCGGTGAGGACTATCGTTTGTCAGTTTTGTGCGACGATCTGCCAAGCCGTTTCTTTGCAATTTGAAAAAAAGTGTTAAACTTTTTGTCCATATTTAAGCTCATCCTACCGAACCGATTTTAAAAAATCAAAAACTGTTCGAAAGATATTAGTTGGGAATGGTACTGATTAGTTTTAGGTGAAAATCTACCGAGCCGTTTTCTTGTAATTAACTGTTGAAAAAAGTGTTAAATTTTCGTCCACATTTAAGCTCATCCTACCGAACCGATTTAAAAAAATCAAAAACTGTTCGAAAGATATTAGTTGGGAATGGTACTGATTAATTTTAGGTGAAAATCTACCGAGCCGTTTTCTTGTAATTAACTGTTGAAAAAAGTGTTAAATTTTCGTCCACATTTAAGCTCATCCACATTTAAGCTCATCCTCATTTTAAAAAATCAAAAACTGTTCGAAAGATATTAGTTGGGAATGGTACTGATTAATTTTAGGTGAAAATCTACCGAGCCGTTTTCTTGTAATTAACTGTTGAAAAAAAGTGTTAAATTTTCGCCCACATTTAAGCTCATCCTACCGAACCGATTTAAAAAAATCAAAAACTGTTCGAAAGATATTAGTTAGGAATGGTACTGATTAGTTTTAGGTGAAAATCTACCGAGCCGTTTTCTTGTAATTAACTGTTGAAAAAAAGTGTTGAACTTTTCGTCCACATTTTAGCTCATCCTACCGAACCGATTTTAAAAAATCAAAAACTATTCGAAAGATATTAGTTGGGAATGGTATTGATTAATTTTAGGTGAAAATCTACCGAGCCATTTTCTTGTAATGAACTGTTGAAAAAAAGTGTTGAACTTTTCGTCCACATTTTAGCTCATCCTACCGAACCGAGTAATTGAAAGATAGAAATGTCAATATAATTAATTACATTTATTAGTGTAATTTATAAATCTCTAGATCTAAGTGATGATTAAACTCTATGCTAAATTATACGATTATTGAATCAAATTGTTTTCTTTCTATTTAATTAATGTTATGTATATTTATGATTCAACGCAAAGATGTTTTTAAATGCAAAATTATTTATTATTACAACCATTTTCTAATGTAAATGTATATTTACTGGCTTGAACAAAAGTACAACTATTTAATTAACTTCTGGAATTCGTATTATATACATGCTGAAGCGATGTATGTTTTAACTTTATTTTGATATTAGTAATTCTTTATAACGTCGCAATTTATTATAGCTATTATTATAAAATGTTTTTAAAAGAAATTACTCAGTAGTATATTCAATAACTTCATTTATTATTATTGAATTATAATAGCGAAGATAGATTTTGAGACCAATATATCAAAAACATGTAAAATTTAAAAAATGCAACATTTCAAAGTAGAGGAAAATATGTATATCCAGCCATCACTTGGATTGTTACGTCTGTAATTATAATCAAGCTAAAATATAAATTCGAAATGAAATGATTAAATTACATTTTATAATACAATATTTTACACTGAATAATACGTGACATCCTCATTTTCATTTCGAAGATTAATTAAATATCGGAAAGTTTGCTTTGCATATTATTATTTTTATACATTTACTTGAAATGAAATATTAATTATTTTTCTTGCCATTGCAATCACTGATGAATTTTAATTCGACCAACAAAGGTATTAACGGTTTAGTTATTGAGTTTTTATAGAAGTCTATAGAATAACCAGATTAAGGAGCGTTCATTATTCACGTGAGGTATTCACGTGGGTCCAAAAATCCTCAAAAACTCGCTCACGTGATTAATGGACGCCCCCTTAAATGCATTTTTATGAATTTCGGACAAGGCATCAAGTAATAAAAGGATTAGAGCATTGAATGCAATGTTAATCTTTTTTTTCAAAAAATTGGCCTGAACACTATTATTGCATCTGATAAAGCAATTTAAATAATATTTATGAATACTATACTTTATTCCTGGCCTAATATTATATTTATGTGCGTTTACGTTCATTATTGCGTAAACATTTTAAACAAATTGGAAACTGAAAACTGGAGTTTTTTTCAAATGTTTTAAAATTCATATAATTTATTTAAATATTTCGAAAAATTTTAGAATATTTGATATTTTTTTTTCAAATTTTTAAATTTATTAAAAAAAATACTTTGGAAATATATTGAAGTATTTGTTTTTTATAAATGAAAAAAATGGAAACATAAAAGCATTTTGTTTTTCTAAACCTGTCTTCCCCGAAAACTAATAAATTCTTCCCATCGCCAACACAAGCAAAATGTAAATTAATGTTTATTCTCATCATCCGATTAGAGAATAATTTGTTTACTCAAAAACGGCATGATCATTTTTTGCGCCCTCTGCTCCAACAAACTCGTACTAAAATGACAGCGCGACCGCGCTTCGTACCCGTTTTAGAGACAAAATATCAATACGCGATAGCATTACAATGGTATAATATTTCTACTCATTATTAAAATTTATATTAAATATCTGATACTCTGATGTGCATATGTCTAATGTTCATTTTTGACCGCCAAATTGCTCATTTTTTTACTTTTTCCTCCATATTTCCGAAGTCGTTGCACCTGCCTTTCCAAAAATTTAAACAGTTCTTCATTTAGTCAATACAAATATTGGTTGGGAATCGACCTGATTAGTTTTTGGTAGAGATCGGCCGAGCCGTTTTCTTGTAATAAGGCGTTAAAAAATTTTTTTCGTTGATTTTTATTATTATTTTTTTGACGGTAGATATTATAGTTTTCTAGATCATACTAAAATATTACGGCCCTACGACAACTCGTTTAGTTTTAAAAATTCGTCAAAGTTTGCATTTTTTTAAATTACAATGTTTATTCCCATACAGCACGGGTCAAACAATGGTCAACCTGTTTGGTTCCATTTACAGCCTACCGGGTTATAATAAGCCCATTATGGGTCAATTTTAACCCAGTGGGTTTAGGCCCATACGTTACCCGCCGGGTCAAACAATGGTCGACATACTGTAACCCATTACCCGCCGGGTTGTTATGGGCAAATGAAAAATGTATTCAAATATACCGCGCAAGCGGATACGTGTGCGCGGCGTTTGCGCAACTAGCGCACAGATGGCGGCACTTCTGTGTTGTTCGGCGTCGTTTGCATTTCTTTGTTTGATGACTCAAGAAGTCAAGACTGTCATAGATAAACAAGTATAAACTGAGTGCTGTATAAGTATACTTATGCTACTAAAATCCTAAACAATATTAGAATATAATATATTCGTAATTTACCCTTAAATAGTTAACATCTAGTAATATTTGATAAATAATAACATAAATTTAAATAAATAAGAGAGCAAAGAATAGAATTTACATGAAAATAATATCCGTAGTATGATGATTAAATATAAAATAAAAGCAAATAATTATAAAAATAAATTCTCACGCAGGCAAATAATATATAACTGTAACAAATGTAGCTGAATGTACTTTGTATAGCTTGCTATGAAAAATAAATAAAAAAAAAAAAAATAAACTAGTTGGTTTGGTATTTAGCCTTGAGGCAAGTTACATGAACTTCTCGCTATGTGTAATTCATCGACTTAATCAATAAAAAATAAATGAATTTATGAGTAAAAGTATTCCGAGTGGAATTATTACACACATTTGAAAACGAACGATCACGTTAACTCGGAGTATTTTCTAAAAACAAATTTTCAAAAATCAATAATTTTTATAATTCATAGGACTTTAATGGTTTAGTATGTTCATTAAGACCGAGTACTCTATCGTTATACCAAGTAAATTGTCTAATTTTAATTTTAACAAACGTCAAAAAAACTAAGCATTTTCTCAAACTTTGATGAATTTTGATGATGAAACTACTGGTCGTAAGGCCGCAATATTTTAGTAAGTTCTATAAATAAGACCATGATATATATCGCCAAAAAAGTTCCATAAAAATCGGCTTCAATTTTTTTTTTCAACAGTAAAATACAAGAAAACGGCTCGGTAGATTTTCACCTAAAACTAATCAGCATCATTCCCTACTAATATCTTTTAAAAACAGTTTTTGATTTTTTAAAATCGGTTCCGTAGTTTGAGGTTAAATGTGGACGAAAAGTTTAACACTTTTTTTCAAATCACAAAGAAAGGGTTCGGCAGATCGTCTCATAAAACTGACAAACGATAGTCCTTATTGAGTACATCAAATGGCATTTAAATCCCTGAAATCGGTTCGGGCGTTTTTGAAAAAAACGATAGTAATTTTTGCAAACTTTAATGTAATGTAATGTGTGTTCACATACACGCACACACACACACACATACATTTTCCAAATTTGGTCTCATTCGATTCAGAATGGCATGAAACGTCGAGAAAACATAAAATTAGCAATTCGGATTTTTTAATGAAAACATAAACTTCTCCTTCGGGAAGTTAATAATATAAATAAAATTTCTGAATAATAAAATAATACTAGAAAAACAATAAAATATAACAAAATAACAATAATAGAAATAGTAAGATATAATAATAATAATAATAATAATAATAATATTAATGTTAGCGTTTACAAATGGCTATTTATGAGATCATTGGGAATTTTTCGTTTTAGCCTGGTTGGTCGCGCTTCTGAGAATACTTTGTGTGCCAAGTAATTTGGGTGTAAGTAATTGGGTAATTCTTCTTTTATAGTTGTCTGTTTTTTATTGAATTACTTCATTTACTGTCATCATGTTGCTGTCCTGGTGAATCAACCAGTTGGGAACGTACCTGGGCGCGTTCAGTGCCTGCCGTATGATCTTGTTCTGCACTCGCTGATTGATCTGTATATTAGTTTTTTTGGCGGTGCCCCATAGTTGAATCCCATAAGACCACACTGTTTGTGTTCGGTTCTGATAAACAGAGTTTAGTTGTACAACAAACCAGTGTGCCATACCTTGTCAAATGCTTGCGCAACGTCTAAAAATACAGCCGAACAATATTTTTTTGTATGGAATGATTCGTTTATTATATTTTCTAGGCGATGAACCTGTTCTATGGTTGAGTGTTATTCTCTGAAGTCGAATTGGTGATTTGGAATCACGTTTTGATTCAACAGTTCTGACTTAATGCGTTGGAGTAATAATTTTTCAAATATCTTCGAAATACAAGGAAGTAGGCTTATTGGTCTATAGGAAGACAATAAATGAGGATCTTTTCCAGGTTTAGGTATAAGAATTATTTAAGCTACTTTCCTAGCTTGAGGGAAAACTTTTAATCTTAAAATTGAATTGAAAATTATTGTTAATAATCTAAATCCTTTTTCTGGCAGTTCTTTTATCATTTTTATCGAAATTTTATCTGGCCCAGGAGATTTATTAGAATTTGCATCCTTGACATAATTTTTTAATTCGGTCACCGTTATGCGTTTGCAAAAATTAGTATGGTCTTTTTGGCATTTGTCAAAATTAGAACTTTCATCGACGTTTGCTCAAAAACGCCTGAACCGATTTCAGAAATTTAAAAACCATTTGATGTATCTCGATGAGGATTATCGTTTCTCAGTTTTGTGCGACGATCGGCCAAGCCGTTTTTTAGTAATTTGGAAAAAAGTGTTAAACTTTTCGTCCACATTTAAGCTCATACTACCGAATCGATTTTAAAAAATCAATAATTGTTCGACAGATATTAGTTGGGAATGATACTGATTAATTTTAGGTAAAAATCTACCGAGCCGTTTTCTTGTAATTAACTGTTGAAAAAGGTTACAGCCTTACGACAAGTAGTTTAATTTTAAAAATTTATCAAAGTTTGAGAAAATGAGTAGTTCTTTTGACATTTGTTAAAATTAAAATTAGATGATTTACTTGGTATAACGATAGAGTACTTGGTCTTAATGAACATACTAAACAATTAAAGTCCTACAAAAAAACAGGCTCAATTATAAAATTTATTGATTTTTGAAAATTTGCTTTTAAAAAATACTCCCACCGGGTTGACGTATTCGATTTTCAATAATGTGTAATAAATCCACTTTGAATACTTTTAACTACTCATAAATTAATTTATCTATCATGAATTAAGTCGATTATTTACACAAATCGGGAAGTTCATGTAACTTGCCTCAAGGCAAAATACCAATACCAACTAGTTCCAAATTTGGTCTCATTCGATTCAGAATGGCTTTAAACGTCGTGAAAACATAAAATTAGCGAATCGAAATTTTTGATGAGAACATAAACTTCTCCTTCGGGAAGTTAAAAAAAAATTTACGTAGTAGAAGTATTATTGAATAAGAAATCATAATTGTTAAAATTATTAAAATATTATTGGAGAATAAATTATAGTTTTTTAAAAAATTATTGCACATTATATCAGAATTTTTGAAAATATTACATTATAATAAATTATTATAACAATAAATTATAATTTTTAAAAATATTATTGAGTTGCCGCTGTACAGAAATAGAAATTTCGTTCGCTCTTCGCATCTAGCTTGTGCCGTTCCTTGCGCGGGTAGGGTAGTCCTACTCGGTATCCGCGTGTAAAGCACAGTCCGAATACCAGGTAGAACCACTCTTTCCGCGTAAAGTGTGTTAAGTGAACAAGTTTTGTTTTTAATTTTTTATTTGTTGATACTGATTAACAAAATTTGTTGAATGATGACACACAATCCGTGTCGAAACGTATATTATAAATAAATATTTTTATTTATTTGTTTTCTTTTATTTCGACGATTGGCTGAAAATCAATATTCAAGATATGTCTCAACGTCGAACAAAAAAATCTAATTATTGTATATATATATATATATATAATATATATTTTTTTATTTCTGGATTTTTACTTTTCATTTATATTAGGTTTGCGCATTTATATTTAGGTTATATGTACATAAAACTTTCAAATTGATGATCAATACCGAAAATTGCCGATTTTAAAATAGAAAACATCGAAATAGCGGTATCGAAATTTTTTATTGGTGTTGCACTCCTCAGTATTGACTAACAATAAGGTAAGTTTTGTTGCCGCCACAAAATTTAATCACTGCATATACAGGGTGGCTGATATGTATTGCAACCAATTTCAGACCGCTATCATTTCTAAACCGCTCATCAGACACATGACAGATTTATTCCAGTGATTGTTCATTTAGTTGTTTACAAGCGTACAAAAGCATTTTGTTCTATTGCATTCAGAAAAAAAGTTATTTGTGGTGGAAGTCACGCGTTATAGTGCGACTGCTTCATATTTGGCTGGAAAACCTTAAGTGGCTATCTTTAGAGACCTCCAGCATTTAAATGCAAACAAATATTTTGTTTCTCGTATCATATCTCGTAACCGTGATGCACTCAGTATTGCACCGCATCTAAAAAGTGGACGAAAAAAAACACTAACAACCCCAGAAATGATCCAAAAAGTATAGGCAAAAATCGATCGAAATTCGTGTCGCAATGGTAAAAAAATGGCACGTGAGCTGAACCTATCGTAAAAACGGATGCAACACATATTGAAAAATGAGCTTGGACTAAAGCCATTGAAGTTTCAAAAAGTGCAAGGGCTAATCGATGCACAAAAAAAAAGTTAGACGGGAAGGAACAAGGGGTTGCTCGCTTGCACGAAAGTGGCTAGTTACCGAATTTGGTTTTCTCAGATGGGAAGTCATTCCAAATCGAGCAGTTTATGAACAAACAAAATGATAGGGTTTACTTGCCAAAAAGGTCAGCTAAAAATTTACACCTTCGATTGGCCACCAGAACTCAAGCGCTGCCGACGGTAATGGTGTGAACCACGTCACCGTAACGGCCGATGGTGACATTCCGCCTTATTCATCGCCCGTGGGATCAAAATAATTGCCGAAATTATCGGGAAAATGTCTTAAAGGCAGTATTGAAGTCCTGGGTAGACAAAAATTTCGGCCCGCAGACCAGGACATTCCAACAGGACTCAGCACCATCAAAACTCAGCACGCGTCTACCGAAAATGGCTTAAAAAAGAGGTTTTTCGCTTCATTTCTATCGCACAATAGCCACCAAAATCTCTGGATCTAAATTCGTTGAACTTTTGCGCCTTGGACATTTTGAAGAATAAGGTTCGCACTAAAAAATACCAAAATATCGATCAACGATTTAACAAAACTAAATTTAACTTCCCGAAAAAAAAGGTTTTGTTTTCGACAACAAATCCGCTTTGCTAATTTTAGTTTATCTCTTACAACATCCCCAAAATCATTTGATGTATTACTTTTATCTTAGTTACCATCTTAGTTGTAGTTTTATTTTAATTACCGTTTAAATACAGAACATGCTTCAATTTTATAAATCAAAAGTTTAAAGTTTCAATTTTATAAATAAAACCAGTGGTAATTTAAAATTTCTTCAAGCTTAGAATGGAAAAATTAGATTTTTGTTTAGAAATTTTATTTGAAAATCAAGATTTTCTTGAAAATTTTGATATTTTTGAAAACTTTTCTTCAAGTACAGTTGATCCGTCCTGTCAAAAATGCCGAGGACATTTGTTTGAACAATATAAGGTAACTTTAAACATTGTAAATCTTATTAATGTAAGTAATGTAAGGTCTTATGGTACGTATGGGTCATTCTTTTACAAATCGTACTTTTACTAATCATTCTTTTACAAAAAATATATGGCATTTTAGAATTGTCTGAAAATTTGTTTACAGATACTATTCATAAAATCATTTGACACGTATTTCAGGATTTTGCTTTAAAATTTTTTTTTAAAAAAAAATTTACGATTGAAATTTGGATAATTTGCTCAGTTTTGATGGTCTTCCTCTGCATTAATCTTAATATCTCCATCAGTTGTGGTGAACAGATCAGTATGTTTTTTTTTATTGTACCCATTTTGAATTCAACTTTCAGTTAATTGAAAAAAAAATTGTTTTTGCAATTTTTTAACAATAAAAGCAGTCTATTGTTAACATAGGATTTACATACCCTTTCCCCAACTCGAATCGATTGAAAAAAAAACTTAATTTTTCCTTTACTCTCTAATACAAAATCTCTTTATATGATGTTGGAGGCGCAGTTAGATCCAAAGATATTAAATATTTTTGAGCGCTAGTCGCGCAGAACGCAAACATGTGAGAACTTGTCGTGCTGCAGGCCGTATGAATTCTGTTAAATTGTTGGTACAATGATCTAATATGAAAAATCTTACTGCCCACATTAATAATCCATTGAAATCCTATCATGACTGCTTGAAAACTATGACTTGTGTACAACCCACAGATAATTGTTATTTTGGGAAATGCTCCAAGTGTCCTGGTTCAGAAAATTTGATCAGTGAATTAGAAAATATTTTTGACGAAAACTACATTGAAGAAATTAGATACAGGTAGTGGACTAATGTTGACAGATCTACATTACAATTAATGATATCTCCAATGGATGAGTTTTTACAAAAGTTGCAGACCAGTTTAGAAAAGTTACTGTTACATTCATTTCTCGTAAAAAAAAAACAAAACGAATTTATGATGAAGAAAAAGGAAGAACTAAAACAGAGTGAGTGCATCGTAGTCTGTGATTTTTTTGAAAATTATGCTTTCGTTGTCCAAGACGCTGCTTAAGGATTCCAATAAACAGGCAACGGTGCACCCATTCGCAATTTATTACAAAAATAATGACGGTAAGTTACATGTAAAAGGTTTAGTAATAATTTCAGAATGTCTGCACCACGACACTATAGCGGTCCATGTATTTCAACATTTGGTAGAATTCTTAAGCACTGACAACAAATTGAAACAAATTAAAAAAATCATATACTTTTCTGATGGGTCGGGTGCGCAGTACAAAAACAAAAAAAAAAATTGTTAATCTTACTTACCACGAAAAAGATTTTGGTCTTGTTGCCGAGTGGCATTTTTTCCAACATCTCACGGTAAGGGCGCTTGCGATGGAATTGGTGGAACTTTGAAAAGACTAGCTGCCAGAACTAGTGGATAGCGCGGCTAGCGCTCAAAAATATTTAATATCTTTGGATCTTACTGCGCCTCCAACATCATATAAAGAGATTTTGTAGTAGAGAGTAAAAGAAAACTTAAGTTTTTTTTCAATCGATTCGAGTTGGGGAAAGGGTATGTAAATCCTATGTTAACAATAGACTGCTTTTATTGTTAAAAAATTGCAAAAACAATTTTTTTTTTCAATTAACTGATAGTTGAATTCAAAATGAATCCAATAAAAAAAATCATACTGATCTGTTCACCACAACTGGAGATATTAAGATTAATGCAGAGAAAGACCATCAAAACTGAGCAAATTATCCAAATTTCAATCGTAAATATTTTCTTTAAAAAAAATTTTAAAGTAAAATCCTGAAATACGTGTCAAATGATTTTATGAATAGTATCTGTAAATAAATTTTCAGATAATTCTAAAATGTCAAGGATAAATTGT
>NW_020539726.1:2870337-2896645 GCF_003426905.1 Ctenocephalides felis | reverse complement strand
TGTGCCGTTTACATTGCATTTATTAAATGCATGAAATTTGTTAAATTGCAACTTCGGTGTGAAATTTGGTGGCATCTAGACTTCAATATACGAAACATCTCTGCTATTTTCAGAACTGAAGTTTTTGCTTCTTCTGACGTTTGACAGATAAGCAACATGTGCCCAACAACAATTTAAAAACGCACGATGAATATAATTATTTTTATTTGTTTATCCATTATAATTCCATTTACCTGGTGCAACAATAACTGTAATGATGTTAAAAATGAAAATTTTCATTTCATTTAGCTACTAAAACACCATATAGATTTGTTGAAAATAAAAATGTTTCCAAATTGACATTTCCAGGTATGTACTCCAATGTCATTACTTTTCGATTAAAATAAAATAAAATTATCTAATAGGATGTACACCACGACAAATTGGGATGGTCATTAGACATGGAACTAGAAATCCCGGTGGGAAATACATCAGAGCTTTAGATCGCTTGACTCAAATTCAACAAAAGTTTCTGGAGAATCTTTCGAAATGTAAGAATCAGAATTTAACACATACATTTTCAATTTATCAATTATGTATTAAATATAACAGAAAGGTAAAGTTCTTATAATGTATGTGTGTATGTACATTTATTTTATTGAAATTTAAGTGCACTAGTTCTGTAGCAAGCAATTGAACTTACAGTTTTCTTACTTTTGTTTGTGTTTCATTATATTACATGCATTAACAATAATGTATTAGTTTGTGTATTTACAATATATTAATTTTATTAGTTGCTCAATGACACTTTAGACAATGACTGAAATTTATCAATAACCATCAATAAAGCCAAATGATTTACCTTTAACCATTTAATTTTTGCTTCAAATTAAATCTTAAAATTATTTTATTCACATTTATATCAGTAGGAAGTTATGAAATTTATCATAGATAGGTGGGAAAAAATTATTTTATGTTTTATAATCTAAAGTAAAGCTCAGTATTTTACAAAAAAATAAACATAATTTATTTTTGACTCATGATTAGTTTAAAAGCTGATTTATAAGCCACTTATTCTTATGGTTTTGCTTTATCATTATTAGTGAATATTTTAGTTGCTAGTTAAATTGCATTAGTTTTTTACAAAGATGTATGAGGACTTGCACTGTAACAGTGTGACATAATCTCTTTGTGATTTATCATTGCCTTTTTCAATTTTTTCATTAACTTTCATTAATTATTGATCAAAAATTTTCTCATTATCAGCAATCTTTCATTCAATTTTTTTTCTGATCTTGCTCTCTTTTCCAAATGGATAATTTTGTTCATACGAAACCATGTAATATCTCTATAATATATATATATATATAATATATATATATATATATATATATGTGTGTGTATATATATATATGTATGTATGTATATATGATCTGAATGTGTTCAAGGGTAAATTATTATAGTTAACAGTTATTGATACTTATATTCATAGTAATTCTTCATGCAGTTTTTTTTATTCAAATAAGATAAGAGTCCTACATTTTTAGCAACATTATGTTTCGAAAATTCAAAGAATCTCCAGCAATGGAAAGCACCTAGTGATTTACTAGGAAATGAAAAATTTCTTACAAAAGAGGGCAAAAAGAGTTAATGGAACTATCTAATAGAATGCGACAGCGACTTCCTGAACTATTTCCTGCATCATTTTCAAATTCATCATATATGGTAATTACCTACAATTGCTATTACCACATATATTCATTAATTTCACATCTAATTTTATATTAAATTTTTTGCAGTTTAAATATACTAAAAGTCAAAGAACAGAACAAAGTGCGCAATGGTTTGCTAAAGGCATCTTTGGATTATTTAACAGCAGTCAAGTATGGTATCCCAGCCCTTTATCCAAAGATCCCATATTAAGGGTAATTACTATTTTGTTTTTATATATATATATATATATATATATATATATATATATTGTATTATTTATAAATTAAATTTAAGTCAATAAATCAAAGATTATTTAAATTCATTTATGTTTTGCATATTTGTTTTAGACTTCGTCTTTTTCTAGTTTTACAAATGCTGTAATAAATGGAAATTCGATATTGACAAAAATCCAGAAAGTGTGAAAGAAAGAAATAAATTTGAAAAAAGTGATCTTGTGAAGAATTTAATAAGAACCGTTACTGAGAGACTTGGTTTGCCAGTAAATTATTTAGAGTTTGGTAAGTATTTCAATAAATACTTATATAATCAAATATATTTCAATAAATTTGGTCTTTATTGATCATTGCTTACTCCTTTTTTACAAAAAAATCTTTAGTTTTCTGGTTTTTATATACATCTATTTAATTTGTTCATTAAAATACTTTAATGTATTCTTGTATAGAAGATATTTTCTACATGTACTCCTATTGCGCCTTTGAAACTGCTTGGAATGATGACAGAAAAGGTGCTTGGTGTTCAGTATTCACAATTTCTGAATTCGAGGTATATTTTATATCTACAAGAATCAAATTATAAATTTTACATTGAAAGCTTAAATTAGAAAATTCAACATTTCAATCATATTATGTTCTCATGTTATTTCTGATTTTTATATTACCTTCTACATAACTTTTTAATAGGTTTTGGAATATGCAGAAGATTTGGAATATTATTGGATTGATGGATACGGTTTCAACTTAACGCATGAACAAGCTTGTGTTATGATAAGAGATATGCTTCATTTATTTGAGTAAGATTATATTCTACAATCCATATTAAGAATCAATTATCTATTGTCTTTATTTATATTATTGTAGTGTTGGAATACCGCAATCAGTTTTTTATTTCACGCATTCTGGAACAATACTAAAATTAATTGCTCACTTGGGTTTGTATAAAGATGCCGAACATTTAACCCATGAAATAAACCTGATAGACAATGGAGAGTAAGCAAGATCGATGCATTTGGATCCAATATAGGTTTTGTTAAATATAGGTAATGTTTGTTTCAATAAATTAGTAACATCTTCAAATATTTTTTTATTCATGCAGAAGAAGCTCAATTCAATTAAAAGATAATTGAATAAAAAGAAAACATTTTAAATTAACAATGTATGTTATTTATTAGTTTTATGCATAGGTAAGGTTTTATGAATTATTATCATACTAGTCTGAAATTTCTATACTTGAATAATTTTTTTTATATTTCAGTGTGATAACTCTAAAAATCCTTACATACTCCTGTTACATCAAGAACAGCCAATGAAGATTCCTGAATGTTCATCTAACAATTTCTTATGTCCATTAGATAAGTTCATTGAAATTCAGAGAACAAATCAAGATTTTTGTGATTTTGCTGATATGTGCAGTATAACAACCAAAAGTTGTGCTTATATATTAAATGGTTACTTGAAAAATGTATAAATGTTTTTCATAAAGAATAGTAGGATGATACTTTTGTATATGAACAAACCAACTTTTTTATATAAACAACCAACAGTATAATATTAAACTGTTATACTGCTACTCAAAAATGTTATAAATGTTTTTCAGATAATGTATAATGTAGAGATTTTTTTTGTATGTGATCGTGTATATATATTTATGAAATAATACATACAAAATAGAATTATTACTTCATATTATATATTTTTGAATATATACATGTTTTATGTTGACCTATAAATGGCATAAAATATTAGCCAGGGGCCACTTCATTTGACGACCTCCAATAACATGAAGATGCAAATGATAAACTGATTGAGCCCCATCTTTCCCATTGTTTATAACAACTCGAAAACCGTTCGGCGCTTTTTTCTTGCCAAGAATCCTGCTTGTAACATTAGATGACCAAATAACTGAGAAATCAAAAATATACAAAATAATTATATATATGCACATATTTATCATAATTCAATGCTTGAATTAAATAAAATAAGTTTATCAATAATTCTATTAAAATATAATGCATTTTATAGAGAATTTATTTAGAATTCATTTAGAATTTATTTAATAAAAAAATGGTACGCAACAATTAAGTTTCTAATTGCTCATTTACAGCAATATCACCTTATTGATTCTAAATCTAATTATTATAAAAAAATCATAATATAAATGTAATTGTATAAAAGTATCCACAATGAATATTCGTATAGCTATTAACTCTACATGTATGTTAGACGTCAAAATAATCTCTCAGGTTTGTAAATTGCGATCTTACGGTAATCAAATGGTAGTTATCGCCCCAGAATTGGGAGACTTACCAAGAGAGACAATAATCCTTATTTAGCTATATTAGCTTTCCCGGCGTGAGTGTATAATCTACACTGTATATTGCAACATACAACAGACTAAAGTGCAATTCATAAACATATCTTATTACTTGAATTTAAGAAAAGAGCAAAATTTATTGTTTGATAGATTTAGAAATAATAAATTTAAATCACGAGTGTAATTTAGATAAAGAGTAATCTTAATGTAAAAAATTACAAATTTATTTAGAATTCAATTTTTGCCTTACAATTAATTATACAGTATTTAAATATTAACTTGAAGCATATTATAGCATAAAAAGTAATTAAAAAAGCTAATAGTTTCTGGAAAATAATTTCATAAATACTTATGTTTAAAAATAATTTTATTATAGAACTAATTAATTGTATTGTAAATATTATTTTAAATGTTGAAATTCTTATGCAAATATTCTATTAATAGAGATTTGTTTTCGTGCATTTTGTATGAAAATATTAAATCGTAAATTAATTTAAGAAATACTTTAATATGGTTTATATAAAACGAAGTATGTTAAACGAACAAACGAAAACAGTCTTTGGATTTGGTTAGAAAATGCGTTTCAAAATATGCATTTGCGCCAATCCGTCCATTGTTTCTAAATTATTTTTATTAAATCACAATGAAAAAATAATCATGAAATAGCCAATAACTTTAAATTATCAAGTTTTTCTATAATAAAATCGTAATTTAAAATCAGCGAACACAATGCGATGTGATACAAACTTGACCATCTGAAGTTACGACATGACAAGGCAAGTTATACGATTAGTAAAGTAACAAACACAAGCGTTCTCATGGAGAACTCAAAAGCATAGTTGAATCGGTGTCAGTTTAGTTGAACAATAAACAATTATTAGCAAGCAGTTTTCGTCGAATTTTGGATAAATTTTATGCACTTTAATTCATACAAAGCAGGTAAATAAATATATCTTGTAAAAAAATAGTAGTTAATTTTTTCTAATTTAATCAAAAGTGTAAACTCATTCTAACCTCTACATCATCTGGTCCGCCATGTTCCAGTTTCGCAATCTTTCGTTTGGGAATAATTAGAAAATGTACGGGTGCTTGAGGATTAACATCATTAAAGCCATACATAACTTGTCCTCGTATATAATATCAGCTTTAATTTCTTTCGATAATATTTTATCAAATATTGTCGAAGTCCCTGGTGCATAATTGGTTTTCTGAGCTTTTTTCACTTCATCTTGTGCGTTCATTGTTTTTTCGAGTGTTTTATCAATAGCAGTACTACATCGTTTGTAAACAAAAGAATTTAATGAATTCACTTGAGAGATTATTTTTAATTTTCGCATAAACATTTTTAACAATATTTTATTTCGAAGTGCAAATGTATTATTGCTCTATCGTACTGTGATGACAGATAGCGCTACGATAGGACGTAAGTGAATTTTTACAAATAACAATATTTGATATGATACGTCTTTTGTATTTAAAATGTGATCTGATTTTTTATTCTTAAACGTGTTACTTTTATGTTAGAGGCAAATTATTTTAGTGTCTCTTTTGCTCAGATAATTCTGTAACTGCAAAATTGATATGAAGTAACAAACTTTTGGCAATGTTGATGATACACTAATTCCTGATTATGAATTGACTTAACAAGTTGTTCGATTTGAAATTATATATATATATATATATATATATATATATATATATATATATATATATATATATATATATATATATATATATGATTATAAGTGAAAATGATTATGAACCTTTGCACATTCTTACTGGTCAATTACATGTAATTATGAAAAATATTTTTATATTAATGAGCTCTCAGCATAATGAAACTATGAAGGTTATAGCTGAAATTATACATTCTTGATTGGCAGGACAGAAAATGTTTAATAATCCATTTGGAAGAAATACACAGAACTCTGTACGAACGTGCAATGAAGTGCGAGAGCAAAAATTTAATCATGAGAATCATGTCACACATACATCAAAGGAACAGGAATTGGTTGAAAATGATGTTGCCAAAATGTTTTATGATTACTCATTAAGATTGCAAATAGAACCTGATATGAATTTACTCAAGAGACAAACTCATATAGAGTTCCTTGCAAACTCTCTGAGCTATTTATCAACAAGCTATGAATGTCTCGACTCGAGTCGGCCCTGGTTAGTGTTCTGGATATTGAATGCAGCAACATTGCTTGGACATAAATTTTCACTGGATCTACAAAACCGTGTAGTTTTGTTTCTTGAGAAATGCAGAGATCCAAAAGGAGGATTTTGTGGAGGTCCATATCAGATGCCGCATTTAGCTTCTACTTACGCTGCAGTGAATGCCTTGGTTTTAATAGGTACACCACAGGCCTATGAAACAATAGATCGAACAAGTCTTCATAACTTCTTATTAACTGTTAGGGAATGTAATGGTGGTTTTTGTCTCCATGAAAATGGGGAATTGGATATTAGGGGGGCATATTGTGCAATTGCAGTAGCAAAATTGTCTGGAATTGAGGATCCAAAACTATTTGAAAACACTGCAAACTGGATTGCTAGTTGTCAGACCTATGAAGGAGGCTTTGCTAGTTCACCTGGCAATGAGGCACATGGTGGCTATTCATTTGTGGGGCTGCAGGTCTTGCTCTTCTAAATAACTCGAGCACATGCAATCTTCAAAATTTACTTCGTTGGACTGTGAATCGACAAATGAGGCTTGAAGGTGGCTTCCAAGGCCGAACTAATAAACTAGTGGATGGGTGCTATTCTTTTTGGCAAGGTGCAACTGTTCCAATAATTCAATCTTTGATCTTACAAAATCAAAGTAGTGAAAACATATTGGAAAATTTTGAAAGTATTGATACAATTCAAAATAGTTTATTGGCAAAAGAAATTTTATTTGATCATAGTTGTTTACAAGAATATATTTTAATGGCTTGCCAAAGTCCTCGAGGGGGATTGATAGATAAACCTGGCAAACCAAGAGACTTTTATCATACATGTTACACGCTAAGTGGCTTATCAATTGCACAACATATATCAAGTGACTCTACATATTGTATAGATGGAATTGAAAGTCTATTAACTAGAACTCATTTGCTGCATAATTTGCCACCTGAAAATGTTAAAAGAGCTGTTGATTATTTTAAATCCAAAAATTTTGAGGAAGTGAATATAGATAAATTTTAAAATCTTTATTATTATATACTTATATTATATATATATATATATATATATATATATATATATGTTTTAATAAATTTTAATAAATTTTTACTTTGAATATTACCCTGATATTTTTAGTTATGGCTTCTATTGATTCCAGATTAAGTTATATATAATCGTATCTTATGTGATCTGTACTAAATACCAGACAATGTTAACTTTTGCTATTACAGAATATAATATATAAGGTGCCTATAACATCATACTAACTAATTAGCATATTCTCTAGTTCATACCATCAAGGTTGTTTTGATATCTTTTTAATTTTTGGGTGATTGAATATTATTTTATTATAGATAAACCAATAATTATATGTTTTATGACTAAATTTACTTTTGTTTATATTCCATTTAACATAAAAGTTCATATTTTATTTGTTGTGTTGATTCATATGGCAAGTTTACAGTTTCAAGCAAAATGCATAATTGTTCTTTCGAGATACCTGATATTCTGTTCTTTGCATATGGTTGATACTGTGGATAAAAAACTTCTCATGGGGATAAGTAAAAAGATTTTGAGACCTTTGTTTTATCAAGTGCTAACCATAACTTTAATTTTTACGTTTTTGAGGAAAAGAATTAATGAATTGAAAGTCATTATATTTCTATTGTCAACGTGTTCAGAAAACCGCAGTTCTTCAGGAAATATGTAAAAAGTGTTTATTTGGTAAGCGTAAAATTTGGCACATACAAACAATCTATTCATTTTTTTGTGTAGATAGTACATTACACATACAAACAATCTATTCATTTTTTTGTGTAGATAGTACATTACGAATAGTTCAGTTTCATTAAAAAAAAAGAATTTTTATACATACTTTACTATTAAAAATTAAGTTTTGTTCAAACCGATTTACAGAAAAATATAGATTCTATATAAATCTAAAGATGTGTACACAGCCCAAAAATTAGCACTTACAACTAACTTGTCAACACAATGAATTTTTTATACTTTTTTATATGAAATATAAAAAAAAAGATTATTTTTTTGACAAAAATGTAAAAAGTTAAGTAATTTCTGCAACGACTTGTACCAGTGTCCGAGGCTCATCTGAGATGAGATGAATTTGAAAAAATTCGTAGAAAAATAAATTTACATAAAGCTGTGAAATAATTGAACAGAAAAACATTTTTCTTTCTTAACAAAATTATATAATTACTAATTAACAATATTAACCATAACTACTGCATAGTATTCGGTTTTTAAATTAAGATAAAAACAATGGAATATTTCATCAAGCAATGGTAGTAATGTTATTAAGTCCTTTTTCTTTTCTGCTGATACATGTAGTGAAATTTTTGAGATCTTTTGTAAGCACACATTACCACGTCTACCCTTACGAGAAAAATTTATAGAGATCAAAGATTTTTTGTATTCAATCACCCAATATTTTTCCCCACCCATTGTACAGGTTTCCTCAAAAAGATTCTCGTAATAAAAGTGGAAAACAAAATTAATTAAATTTTGTTGTTTTCATAGCAGACCTAAGCAGAAATTTATTTATTAGAGAGAATGCGTTCAAGTGCAAAATGCGGTTAAATACCGGTAGGTCCGATGGCCGCGCGAACGCTAAAACTATTGATTTTACAGAAAAAAACGTTATTGAATAATCAAGTCAATTCAAGTCAGCTACTTCCAGTTGGTCAGACGATTAATGTTCAATACTATAAATAACTAGAGAGATTACGCCTGAATTGAAGATATTGTCCTCCATCATGACAATGCTCGATCATACATGTTTTGATGTTTTGCAAGTTGCAAAAGGTTGGTTGAGAAATATGATGCATCCACCATATTGTCCAGACAATGCACCCTCTGGCTAACACTTATTTTGATCACTGCAGAACTCTCTTAAAGGAATTAAACTGATTTCAAATGAAGCCTGTAAAAGCACTTGATTAAGTTTCAACCAAAAACCACCACAAGTTCTCAACCGATGATCTCATGACTTTAACCAAAAAAATAGTAAAACATTGTCGATAAATTGGAACAGATTTAGTGTAAATAAATTTGCTTTCACGCTATAAAGAAATCCAGTTGAATTTCACTACAGAAATGCTTCGAACTTTTTCCTTCACCTACAAGGAACAATACTTTTTATTTGAGTTTCTTAGACTAACACAAATACATAGTAATGGCAATTAATTTGTAATTAATAAATTAATTAATATGTAAGTAATAAATTAATAATTGGAATGAAGTGTCAGCGGTTACTTTTTGATATAAAATATTTTTAAACGAAATAAAGAGAGATGTCGATCATCCGAGGAACTTTTAATTTCTTTAAAACTTGTAAGTGTGCGAAGCAAAAATTTAAAAAATCGCGGCAAGTGTTTTGCGATATAAGAATGAGTGAATGTGCGTTAAAGATATATAAATATATGAATGAATGATTCATTTGATGTTACGCCTTCCAAGAAATTAATCATACATTTTAACATCAAATTTAAACACTCAACATTGTATATATATATATATATATATATATATATATATATATGTAGCGACCTGTCAACACACATCGCATTTTAACTTGACAGATGTTCATTATTTGAAGCTCATCATAGTGTCAGCTCAAAAACAAAAAGTTCAAGTGTCAGATCAGATCTCGTTTTTGTTTGCTCAATGTTCGAAATGCCTAAATTGTAATTCTTTACTTTTTTCCTTTTTATTATAAATACTGAAATAACATCTACGTTTTTGTAAATGATCAATTTAATCACACATAGTGTTATTACTATTGTCATAATAAACAATATTCGTAGTATAAAGAACAAGAGTTTCTTTAGTGGTGACCGCGAACGTGAATTAATAGCACGCATATAGAAGGAAAGAAGGTAAGAAGATCAAGACACATTTAGAAGTAACAAAAAAATAAATTGAAGTCTCATGAATTATTAAAAAAAGAATTTTTAAAAAATAAATAATGAATATAAATGGCTCACAACCGCCATAACTCGAAGAACATTCTAATCCTACAACTGAGACTCCGACCACGCACATCCAGAACAACAACAACACGTGCTCAATAAATCCCTCATTATCCTGGAAAATGAGTCGATTATGAGCACCACGGCAGAGGACAGGGAGCACCAACAAACATCGGCAACCGCCATTCAAAAGGGCCACATATACTCAACCGCTAACTCACCAGCGAAGGGCCACATACACTCAACCGCTAACTCACCAGCGAAGGGCCACATACACTCAACCGCTAACTCACCAGCGAAGGGCCACATACACTCAACCGCTAACTCACCAGCGAAGTGTCAATATACTCAGCCGCTAACTCACCAGCGAAGGGCCACATCTACTCAACCGCTAACTCACCAGCGAAGGGCCACGTAAGCAATCAACAAACTCAACAAGCCAACACGGCATTCAAAACGGCCACGGCCACGAACAAATAAAATTTATCACACAATCTCAACCAAAAGAAATTTACAAGGAAGTTCAAGATGGCACTCAGAGATGCGAAACAATCTTTTTCATTAGGGCGGAGTGATCTGTAGCGACCTGTCAACACACATCGCATTTTAACTTGACAGATGTTCATTATTTGAAGCTCATCATAGTGTCAGCTCAAAAACAAAAAGTTCAAGTGTCAGATCAGATCTCGTTTTGTTTGCTCAATGTTCGAAATGCCTAAATTGTAATTCTTTACTTTTTTCCTTTTTATTATAAATACTGAAATAACATCTACGTTTTTGTAAATGATCAATTTAATCACACATAGTGTTATTACTATTGTCATAATAAACAATATTCGTAGTATAAAGAACAAGAGTTTCTTTATATATATACATATTGTGAATTATATTAAAAAAATTGAATATCTTGAAAAAAATTATAAATTTGATTAATATTTTTAGATTAGAAGTAATTCATCATGGTGTTGGAGAGTACTATGATTTGTGTTGACAACAGCAACTTCATGCGTAATGGTGATTTTCTACCATCAAGACTTCTTGCTCAACAAGATGCTGTAAGCTTAGTGTGCCAATCTAAAACACGCTCCAATCCTGAAAATAACGTAGGATTACTTACCTTAGCTAATGTTGAAGTTCTAGCGACTCTCACTAGTGATGTAGGCCGTGTTATGGCCAAACTGAACAAAGTTGAACCTGATGGGGATATTAATTTGGTAACTGGCATTAGAATTGCTCATTTAGCTCTGAAGCATAGACAAGGAAAAAACCATAAAATGCGCATAGTAGCTTTTGTTGGCTCACCAGTTAATGCTGATCAAGAAGATTTAGTTCGTCTTGCGAAGCGCTTAAAAAAAGAAAAAGTTAGTGTTGATATGGTTTCATTTGGAGAAGATGCTATCAATACTGAAACATTATCTGCATTCATTAATGCATTGAATGGCAAAGAAGGAGGTTCGTCTCATTTGGTAACTGTTTCTCCTGGACCACATCTTTCTGATGCTCTTGTTTCTTCACCAGTCATACAAGGTGAAGGGGGTGCTGGACCTTCAGGAGTTGGATTTGAATTTGGAGTTGATCCTAATGATGATCCAGAATTAGCTTTAGCATTGCGTGTTTCTATGGAGGAACAACGTCATCTTCAAGAAGCTGAAGCACGCAGAAATCAAGCTCCAACATCCGGAGTGCCGCCTACTGTTACCGAAGCTTCTTCTGAAGAAGCTATGCTTGAGCGTGCATTAGCTATGTCAATGCAACAACCTATGGAAGTGATAGAACAGCCAGTTCCTGACTTTACAACTATGACTGAAGAAGAGCAAATAGCTTATGCTATGCGGATGAGTGTTGAAGAACAACCTCACAATCCAAGTTTAGCTGAATCTGAAAATATGGAAGCTGATTCAGAGGATCTCGATGATCCTGCATATGTTCAAGCTATATTGGAAAGTTTACCAGGTGTTGAAGCTGATAGTGATACAGTACGCAAAGCTTTACAAGATTTAGCAAATAGAAAGAAAGATTCCGATGACAAACCAGAAGATTCTTAAATGAGTCAAAAATTACACAAATTTTACTTCAATTATATTATGATATTTAAATTTTCAGTAAAATATGATAAATAAATATGTTAAAATAATTAATTGATGTTCTTATTTTATGCCAATTATCAGATATGTATTCTGTGGAGATTTTAATAATAAGTGCAGATTTTGTTTCCATTTTCATATATAGACCTTATAAACATATGTTGACCTTATAAACTTTATATATATATATGTGTTATAGCATATATGAATATATTATATTCTAATATCGTCTAGATATCATGAGGTCTTATAATGCATATGTACCATAAGACTTTACATTACGTACATTAATAAGATTTACAATGTTTTAAAGTTACCTTATATGGTTCAAATAAATGTCCTCGGCATTTTTGACAGGACGGATCAACTGTACTTGAAAAAAAGTTTTCAAAAATATCAAAATTTTCAAAAATATCTTGATTTTCAAAGCAAAATATTTAAAATTTTCAAACAAAAATCTAATTTTTCCTTTCTAAGCTTGAAGAAATTTTAAATTACCACTAGTTTTATTTATAAAATTGAAACTTTAAGCTTTTGATTTATAAAATTGAAACCTGTTCTGTATTTAAACTATTGTATTTATATTGTATATAATTTCAATTATATTAAAAAAATACTAATATCGGTTCTAAAACCAGATAATAGTATTCACGTTTATTTATTTATGTAAGTATCGGTGAACTAAATAACTTTAATTTGATCGTCAATATAATATATGCAGCGATTAAATTTTGTCGCGGCGTCGAAGCTTACGTTATTGTTAGTCAAGACTGGGGAGTGCAACACCAATAAAAAATTTCGATACCGCTATTTCGATGTTTCCTATTTTAAAATCGGCAATTTCCGGTATTGATTATATTTAAAAAAATGTAAACTAATTGGAAAGTTTTATGTACAAATAACCTAAATATAAATGCGAAAACCTAATATAAATGAAAAATAAAAACCCAGAAATAAAAGATAATATATATATATATATACTCGTATATATATCTTCTTATATATAAAAATGGATCGCAAAATGTGTTGGTAAGCGCATAACTCAACAACGCCTGGACCAATTTGGCCAATTCTTTTTTTAAAATGTTCGTTGAAGTCCAAGGATGGTTGTTACGGCGAGAAAAAAACGAATAATTGCCGGGAAAACCCTAAAAACAGCCCTTTTATTCTTTAATCGAGTAGGCAACGCAATTTGTAAAAAAAACAATGATCTATGTCATGACATTTTGTGTAGTTTTTGATAATATAATTTTGAATATATTTGTATAAACATAGAAATATCTTTCTATTAATCAAGCTATATTGGCAGCCAAAAACATTGATGTAAATTAATTAAATTTCAAAATTCAAGAACAAATTACAGGCGAAACAGTTGATTCGGCAACTAACCAAGACGATCCACCGGAGTTTTTAAACTCGCTGGATTTGCTAGGATTGTCACCTCACAATCTTCAATTAAAGGTTGGATCGGAAATTATAATGTTGCGAAATATCGACCAACTATACTCAAAGGATAGTATAAAGCAGAAGATGTTCTTGCACCATGCATCCCAATGCGTTTCCAGTGCGTTTATGGTATCATTAAGTGTTTGTGGTATTAATTTAGAAAACCCATGTTTCTCACATGGAAAATTGTATGTTGTTTGTTTCCGTATTGGAAAACCATCAGATTTTTTTGTCTATGCGCCAGGTAATCAAACAAAAAACATCGTTTATCACAAAGCACTACAATGAAAATTGAACTGATTTTTGAATTATGATTTGTATTATTAAAATTACTTACTTTTAAATGCTTATAGTGTTTTATTTAATTATTTTTAATTCACACCGAATTATTACCAGGGTGACGGTTCTGTTCAGGAATAGAAAAAAGATAGGCACAAAACATCGCCACATTACAATTTTTTTGACAGGACGAAGTCTGTCGGGCCGGCTAGTATATATATATATATATATATATATATATATATATATTTAAACGTTACCAATATTGATAATAATAATGTCACATCCGTTGTTCAAAATATTTTACCGCTGATTCAAATTCTTCTTCTTTATTAGCAAATATAAAGGCATTATTTGTTTACCTTATTTAGGGAGCTTTTCTTATTTTTTAAAAAAACTTTTTTCGGTTGAAGGTTTTCTTTTAGTTTTTACTTTTGATAACACACTCAGTACCCTGTTTTCTACTTTAAAATCTAAATCTCCGTCTGACAGAATCACCGATGCCGTTTATAAAATTAATTGTTTAGATTGTGACAGTTGTTACATCGGTGAATGTTCTCAATACATTAGCAAAAGAATAAATCAACATATTTATAATTCAAAAAACCCTAGACAATTTAAAACAATGTTTTCTGAGCACATTATTAATTTCAAACACTCTTTTAATACTGACCATCCTATAATTTTATATAAAGAAAAAAATGTAGACCTTAGAAGATTTTCTGAATCATGTTTTATCTATTTAAATTCAAATTGTGTGAACAAACGCAGTTTTTCTTGCTTACTCTCAGAAAGTTATCAAAATATAATTAATTTCTGTAAATCTGACTCTCTACTACGCCCCTGATATCCCCACTGTTCCTTGCTCGCGTTCTGGCGTTGCATAGCGTACTACTCGTCGCCGACGCAAATAAGTCAAACCGTGTCGCTATGCTATCGGTTAAAAACAAAATATGTGTTTCATACAATTTTACTTTTACCTTTTTTGGTCTTTTCTTAAATTATTTTTGCTTTCCTACAGTAGTAATATGTGATTGTGGTGTTGAAAAATGTGTTAATTAGTGTGGTTTTTCCTGATCTGCCCTTTGTAATAATTATAAATTCTATATAACAGTCAATATGAACAACGCAGTTAGCATGACTCATAGCCTTGCAACATTGCATGCAGAGATTAGACGCACGTGCAAGTCAAAGTAACGGTTTTTGTAAGGTTTTGCGTCTCAGATAAACAGAATGATTCATATTTAACGAACATTTCTAGAAGGTGATTACGTCATCTTGGGAAGGTTATAAAAACTCTGAGATGATGAAATAACCGTTCATTCCTAGTCCAGTTTTCAATCACTCCACATCAGTCTTCACCTCAATATATTAATTGTGTATTAATTTGTAATCAAGTGTAACCGAATAATGAAGTAAATAAAGTTAATAAACGTCTTCAAATGTTTTATCAAAAATTTCCACAGTGATAAAGGCTTAAGTTTAGTAGCAGAAGAACCTAATTATAAATGTTGACATCGTTGGCGTGACGCAACATAATTATTGGCAACGGCGAATCTACAACATTTGGTACCAGAGTTGGGATCTCAACATATTTGTTGTTAGCTCAAGGGTGTACAACATTAATTGGTGGCAGTGTGGGATTCTGCGAATTTTTTTTTATATATAAAAATGGTAAAGGTACTCACTACAACATAATTTAGTGTTCATGTGGGATCTGTGAATTTTTTTTTAAAAAAGTGCTAACTTCCTTGTAAGGGAATACACCATAACATGTTTTGAACATAGAATTATTGCATACTTGTAAAACGGATATTTGGGAAAATACGCCGGTAGTAAAGCAATAATTAGATTCAAAAAACGGTGAGAAGCTTTACCGAAAGTGGAAATATCAGTGGAACTACAAACTAAAGACTCCAAAGAATCAAGAATCGAAAAGAAATTAAATCTTACAATAATCAAGAATCAAGTATTATAAGAATCAAGAAATCGAGAATTTAATCAAAGTATAAAGATATATAAACAAGAATCTATAAAGAAGAATTTCTAAGAATCGTGTCAAAAGAAACAAGAAAAATCAAGTCAAGAATCAAGAAACAAGAAAAGATAATTTTTCAACGAGAGACGAGGAATAAACAAGATAATCCAATCAAGAAACAAGAATCGAGAAGTTTAAGTGTTATATTCAAGTGAAAAATCAAAGGTGAAAAATCAAATAAAAGTGTTATGAGAAGTGATACAAATCATTGTTCAAGTGTTACAAAGTTCAAGTGATTATAAATTCGAGTGAACCAGAAGGATATTAAATTAAGACTCATTGTCAGTAAGCTAATTTTTAATATATTTTGTAAATTTTTACGCTTCTGTTTTAGTAGTTTTACACTACTTTTCAAAATGAATGAACCAACCGATAGGTCACGCGAAAGTAAATTAAATATCAAACTGCTATTGCTTTAATCCCGAATTTCAATAGGGAACCTTCAAATCTTCCTTCATTCATTACTGCTGTGATGCATTGTCGGTGGATTTGAATCCATCAGAAGCGGAAAAATTGCTTACAGTCATAAAATTGAAATTAAACCCACAAATTTTTGCAAAAATCAAATTTATTAATTTTGAAACGTGGGAAGATTTGAAATGTTATTTAGCTAAAGAAAAAAACCCATTTCTAGTTTATTAAACGAATCAAATAATTAAAACAAAAATATAACGAAACAGTAAAAAATTTTGAAGACAGAAAAGAAGAAATTTTACGACAAATTTATTATTCAAATATAAATTCAATAGGAAAATGGCTTAAGAGAACCGTTAAAAACTTTAGTAAAATGTTGTCGATTTGCTGATATCAAAGATGCGATTGACTTTGCTTTGCAAGAAGAAGCTTGTCAAAATTCATCAAATATCAGAAATAATCAGAATAATAATATAACATATTACATTTGCATAAAACGTGGTCATGTTGCTCCACAATGTTTCTTAAATAAAAAGAATAGCTCTAATTCAAATAATAATAATAACCAAAAATTTTGTAACTATTGTAAAAAACCGGGACATTTAATTTCTGAGTGTAGAAATCGAAGCAGAAGAGATTTTAATACAAATCAAAATCACTATTAACGCATCAAAAACTTCTACTACTCTTAACGGAAACAGACAGACATGTAATTACTGTCATACAAATAATAATACAGTATTAGAAAGTAGTAAAAAACAATTATCAAATATACAAGAATCACAACCCCAAACTTCAAATCCAAAAAACGAATTGGAGCCCCGTTTCAACTCGGGCTTTGTTGATTTAAAACATCAAATCCAAAAATTTTTCTTTCCAACAATTACGAAAACTTTGATTTATACAATTATCTACTACGAATACAATTAATCTTTATTCAAAGTTTTTAGTCGATACAGGTAGTGATGTTCTTTTATAGATTTGAAACAATTAGATTTAGACTCAATTGTTTATACAAAAATTAAGTATAGATATTGGTGGAATTACAAATCATACAATTAGAACTTTAGGTGTATATATTTAGAATTAGATTTTAACGGACATAAAATCGAATTTCCTTTTCAAGTTGTTAGGAATTTACCTACGGAAGAAATAGGTATAATAGGAAGAGACTTTCTAACACAGTTTAAAGCCATTATCGATATATATACCAAGTTAGTTACATTAAATTTTGAAAATCAAAAAAATTGTACAAAATTATTCAATTCTAATGATTACATCATACCTCCAAGAGTCGAGAAGCTATTACAAATTAAAACAAATTTCAATAAACCAAAATATGTTTAGCAAAATATCTAGATTCAGGTTTATTTATCGGAAATTGCATTATTGAACCAAATGTAAATCTTGCACACATAAACGTAATTAATCCAACAGACTCGGAATAAATTTTAAGTGAATGTGACATAAGCTTTGAAGATTTAGAAAATTATGAAATTTTAGAAAGTAATACACAAAATTCTGAAACTAATTCAGACATTGACTTAGCATGTTTTTTTGCTCATGCAATTAAAAATTCGAATAATTTTCAAACAACTAAAATAATAATAAAAGAACCCAAGATGTTTTAAGTTGTATCAGAACAGAACATATGACTAAATTAGAAAGAGAAGAAATTTTACGAATCTGTAGAAATTTTAATAATTTGTTTTTTTTTAGAAAATGATAAATTAACGCACCCAAGAAACAGAAAAACAGACAAAAAATTTACAAACAAACGTTCAAAATTTCAAACAAACAAAACAATCAAAAAGTTGAAGAACCAGAGGTAATCACAACTACCAACAAACATTCTTATCAACAAACAAAATCAAAGAAATCCTACGACAAGTATATGAAGCCACAACGGACATTTAAAATCAACGATTTAGAATTATTAACAGACAAAAATCCTTATGCAAGTAAATCCAAAAACTGATGCCTCTATTTAAAGATGCATACAGAGTTGTTGAGACAGAGGGTACAGGACGGATCATACCGATCAACGACAAAGGACATGCCAACTGATAATGATTTTTTTGCGAATTGAAATTTACAAAACCAAAAATTAAATTAAAAAAATTCAATAGTCAAAAAGAGACAACAAGTTAAGTTACAAAGAAAAAATTAATGATACAGACAAACATAATTCTATATATATTCAAACTGTAACTAATCATATTATATATTCTATTGTTAATGATGAAACTTCACTGTCTAAACTACAAGATTTTTTTTATTGTTTATGTAATTTAAAGGAACGAAGGAAAAAAATATAAAATATTTAGCAATTCCTAATCCTATTCAGTTTACAAATTTTTGCCATTTATCTTTTGAGCATTTCAGAATGATGCTAAGATATATTTTCGAAGATACAAAAATTGAAATTTATTTAGACAAAATAATTGAAAATTTAACTGAAGAAGAAATAGAAAAAGTTTTGCACGATTTACATATATCACAAATAAACGGTGGTCATCTAGGAATAAAGAAAACTTATAATAAAATCAAAAATTTTTACAAGTGGCCAAAAATGAAAGAGCAAATTAAAGATTTCATAAATAAATGTATAAATTGTCAAAAAATAAAGTATCACGGAAAACTGAAGAACCCATGGTAATTACAACTACTGCAAAAGAACCATTCGAAAAAGAATGTATTGATTTATGCGGACCATATCCTATTTAAGATAATCAAAATAAATACCTTTTAACTTTTATTTGCGATCTTACGAAATATGCAGGTGCAATTCCTATTCCAAATCAAGAAAGCGCTACGGTTGCAGAAGCTTTCGTATCTGAAGTTATTTTTAAGTATGGTATTCCAAAAGAAGTTTTGTCAGATTTAGGTACAACCTTTACTAGTGATTTGTTCAAAGACATTTATAAACTTTTAAAAAAAAAGAATTACAACATCACCATACAGACCAGAATCTAATGGTGCATGTGAACGTATGCATAGAGACCTTATTCCATAGATAAGTAACATAATTTATTCAAAATATTAGATCATATATCAATAGTACACAAACAAATTAGGATAAATGTATCAAATATGCAATTTTTATTCATAATACAACCGTACATAAATCAACAAATTATACACCTTTTGAATTATTATTTGGAAGAAAAATTGAATTACCTTTGTTTATTAGTAAAAGTAATGCAAAATAATTACGACATATATACAAACGAATTGAAATCTTGATTGCAACAGGCAAATTTAAATGCACGATAAAATCTTATATAGTGTAAAATGAAATCTAAAGAATAATATGATAAAAATTCAAATCCAAAATTATTCAAAATAGATGATTAAGTTTTGCTCAGAAATGAAACACCATATCCTAGAAAATGCAAAAAATTAATGCCATCATTTAAAGGTCCTTATAAAATATTAAAAACTGATGATATAAATAGTACCATACTTGTTAATAATAAAGCAGTTCAAGTGCATAATTAAAAATCTTCACACCGAATAAATATTTTTTTTAATAATATTGGATTATGAATAAACTACAGAGTATGAAAAAGGAAAACGCAAGCGAATTTGTATATTCAAACTTGAAAACCTTATTGACCAAGTAGATTGGTGTCGTCACCCTAAGATGTTAAACTTAGAGTGTCGACGTTATAAGTCCATGAAACCAGCATAATTTATTATGCGAACCCTCTTACACATGGATAGAACGACTATATTTCCTTTTATTGTTTAACTATATTTTCTTTTCTTCCACCCCGTACGAATTACAACAAAAGTATTCACGAAACAACCAACTTTATCTATCTTTCTTCTTATGAATGTATATTATAATTATCTTAAATGTAATGCTATGACTTACAGACAATTTAAACTCGACTATGAATTATAACCATTGACAAATTATTTTGATTTTATGTAACTTTTAATATTATAAAAAAAAATAAAGAACAGAAATTATGCAATGTCTCCAGAATTTTTAAGTGTTGTACAATATTAAGTAAATCCCTGATAAGGATTAATTAATTAAATAACTAATTAAGTTAAATATATGAATTATGTGTAAGAAAGAGATTAAAAACAAATGAATTAAAATAAATTTGTCACAACCATAGATTCTCAAACTTTTTCACAAATATTAAAATTTACAATGTAAATGAAATCAAAGTTTTTTTTAAAAAAAAGAGAACATTGTTATATTATAAGTCATGACAATTATTGTAAAACTGTTCACATTATTATTAACCAATGAATGTCATATTTTGAAATATTATAAAGATATTATATAACACAACTGTAATCATGAAATTTTGCAAAATATTACCATTGAAATAAAATTATGCTTAATTGCAAATTTATGATATTGCTCTACAATAAATAAAACTTTTGAATTTTTTTACTAACATTTTTTTTTAATTTTTTCGAAATTTCATGAAGAAAAAAAAATGTGTATTTGAAATATTATATGAACTTCAACATTATAGTAACTATATTCAAACAAGTAATTATAAGAAATCTATACAAGTTTCTATACAATATAATAGCATGTGCCAAACATTTTTTTTGAAGCACCCGACGAAATGCTTTCTTTTTTTATGAACGCCCGAGGGCGCGCGTTTTTTCTATGGTGAGGTGAGGTGTAGTGGTATCAACCCTTTGTAATAATTATAAATAACTAGCCGACCCGACAGACTTCGTCCTGTCAAAAAAATTTGTAATGTGGCGGTGTTTTGTTCCTACCTTTTTTCTATTCTTTGCAAAAAATTATCCTGAACAGAACCGTCACCCTGGTAATAATTCGGTGTGAATTAAAAATAATTAAATAAAACACTATAAGCATTTAAAAGTAAGTAATTTTAATCATGTAAATCATAATTCAAAAATCAGTTCAATTTTTATTGTAGTGCTTTGTGATAAACGATGTTTTTTGTTTGGGCGTATTCCTTGACAAACAATCTGATGGTTTTCCAATACGGGAACAGACAACATACAATTTTCCATGTTAGAAACATGGGTTTTCCAAATTAATACCACAAACACTTAATGATACCATAAACGCACTGAAAACTGTAGTCGTTCAATCTTAAATGGCACATCAGTCGGAATCATTGGGATGCACGGTGCGAGAACATCTTCTGCTCTATACTATCCTTTCAATATAGTTGCTTCCATCACGTTGTTTGGTCGATATTTCGCAACATTATAATTGCCGATCCAACCTTTAATTGAAGATTGTGAGATGACAATCCTAGCAAATCCAGCGAGTTTAAAAACTCCGGTGCATCGTCTTGGTTAGCTGCCGAATCAGCTGATTCGCCTGCAATTTGTTCTTGAATTTTGAAATTTAATTCATTTACATCAATGTTTTTGGCTGCCAATATAGCTCGTTAATTAACAGAAAGATATTTCTATGTTCATATAAATATATTAAAAATTAAATTATCAAAAACTACACAAAATGTCATGACATAGATCATTGTTTTTTCTACAAACTTCGTTGCCTACTCGATTAAAAAAGAAAAAGGCTGTTTTCAGGGTTTTCCCGGCAATTATTTGATTTTTTCTCGCCGTAAGAACCATCCTTGGACTTGAACGAACATTTAAAAAAAAGAATTGGCCAAATTGGTCCAGGCGTTGTTGAGTTATGCGCTTACCAACACATTTTGCGGTTCATTTTTTATATAAGATATAAATTCTATATAACAGTCAATATGAACAACGCAGTTAGCATGACTCATAGCCTTGCAACATTGTATGCAGAGGTAAGACGCACGTGCAAGTCAGAGTAACGGTTTCTGTAAGGTTTTGCGTCTCAGATAAACAGAATGATTCATATTTAACAAACATTTCTAGAAGGTGATTACGTCATCTTGGGAAGGTTATAAAAACTCTGAGATGATAAAATAACCGTTCATTCCTAGTCTAGTTTTCAATCACTCCACATCAGTCTTCCCCTCAATATATTAATTGTGTATTAAGTTGTAATCAAGTGTAACCGAATAATGAAGTAAATAAAGTTAATAAACGTCTTCAAATATTTAATTAAAAATTTCCACAGTGATAAAGGCTTAACGTTAGTAGCAGAAGAACCTAATTATAAATGTTGACGTGACGCAACATAATTGTTGGCAACAGCGAATCCACAACATTTGGTACCAGTGTTGGGATCTCAACATATTTGTTGTTAGCTCAAGGGTGTACAACAATATATATATACAGGGTCGGCCCTGCCTTGAATGCAATGCATGCAAAAAATGCGGGCGCACGCCTTAGGGGGCGCCAAAAACGAGATTCGGATATGAAATTTATAATAGTTTTTTCAATACCATTTAAAAAAATATAATTTCTTTGCATCTTTTACTAAATTTGGACGTTGCATTGCATTCAAGGCAGGGCCGACGATGGAAAAGTAAAGATGAATACATACAATTCGGCTCTTGCGATATCAATTAGAAGTTCACGATGCAATTTTAGATATTTTAATAATGAAAAATTAAATTAAAATAATTCAACTAAAATGTTAGTACCAGTGTTGTTTGATAATGAGAGGCTAGATTTTTTTGCTTTCTATGATTTGTTTAATAGAATAAATCGCATAAAATCTTCAAAATAAATAAGTAAACTGTTTCACAACCCAAACATTAACATTACACATGCGTTAGAGTTAAATGAAAATTTAAAAATATTCTTGCAAACCCAGATTTATTAATAATTATTTACAAAAATTAACGTAAATGTTTACATAATTTTAATGATAAACTGTTCAAAAAGTTAAAATAACAGGGGGGGGGGCGCTAGAAAAAAATTGGCATGCGGGCGCTGAGTACCCCAGGACCGGCCATGTATATATATATATATATATATATATATATATATATATATATTAGATTTTTTTGTTCGACGCTGAGACATATCTTGAATATTGATTTTCAGCCAATCGTCGAAATAAAAGAAAACAAATAAATAAAAATGTTTATTATAATATACGTTTCGACACGGAGTGTCATCATTCAGCAAATTTTGTTAATCAGTATCAAAAATAAAAAATTAAAAACAAAATTTGTTCACTTAACACACTTTACGCGGGAAGAGTAGTTCTACCTGGTATTCGGACTGTGCTTTACACGCGGATACCGAGTAGGACTACCCGCTGTAGAACGGCACAAGCTAGATGCGAAGAGCGAACGAAATTTCTATTTCGTTTCTATTACCCAATATATTTTTAAAAATTATAATTTATTGTAATATTAATTTATTATAATGTAATATTTTTAAAAATCTGATATAATGTGCAACAATTTTTTTAAAAACTATATTTATTCTCCAATAATATTTCAATAATTCTTCTAACAATTATGATTTCTTATTCAACAATACGAAGGAGAAGTTTATGTTTTCATAAAAAATTCGATTCGCTAATTTTATGTTTTCGACGTTTCAAGCCATTCTGAATCGAATGAGACCAAATTTTGAACTAGTCGGTATTGTATTTTGCCTTGAGGCAAGTTACATGGACTTTCCGATTTGTGTAAATAATCGACTTAATTCATGATAGATAAATTAATTTATGAGTAGTTAAAAGTATTCGAAGTGGATTTATTACACATTATTGAAAATCGAACACGTCAACCCGGTCGTAGTATTTGTTAAAAGCAAATTTTCAAAATTAATAATTTTTATAATTGAGCCAGTTTTTTATAGGACTTTAATTGTTTAGTATGTTTAAGACCAAGTACTCTATCGTTATACCAAGTAAATCATATAATTTTAATTTTAACAAATGCCAAAAGAACTACTCATTTTCTCAAACTTTGATGAATTTTTAAAATTAAACCACTTGTCGTAAGGCTGTAATATTTCATTAAGTTCTGTAAGACATGATATATATCGCCAAAAAAAAGTTTCATGAAAATCGGCTTAAATTTTTTTTTTCAACAGTTAATTACAAGAAAACGGCTCGGTAGATTTTCACCTAAAACTAATCAGAATCATTCCCAACTAATATCTTTCGAACAATTATTGATATTTTAAAATCGATTCGGTAGTATGAGCTTACATGTGGACGAAAAGTTTAACACTTTTTTCCAAATTACAAAAACACGGCTCGGCCGATTGTCGCACAAAACTGAGAAATGATAAGCCTCATCGAGATACATCAAATGGTTTTTAAATTTATAAAATCGGTTCAGGCGTTTGTGAGCAAATGTCGATGAAAGTTCTAATTTTGACAAATGCCATAAAGACCATACTAATTTTCGCAAACTTTGACGAATTTTTAAAGCTAAACGAGTTGTCGTAGGGCCGTAATATTTTAGTATGATCTAGAAGACTATGGTATCTACCGTCAAAAATAATAATAAAAATCGAAGAAAAATTTTTTTTTAACACCTTATTACAAAACGGACCGGACATCTCTACCAAAAACTAATCAGGTCGATTCCCAAACAATATCTTTCGAACGATTTTTGAATTTTCAAATCGGTTCAGAATTGCGAGCTAAGACGGCAATTTACGGCAAAAAATCTGTTGATGCACACACACACACAGACTTTTTCCAAATTAGGTCTCATTTGATTCAGAATGGCTTGAAACGTCGAGAAAACATAAAATTAGCGAATCGAATTTTTAATAAAAAACATAAACTATCGAATTTTTAACGTAAAACTCATGTGGTTGTACATAATATGATTATATTACAGGTACTTTATAAATAATTTTGAATGGATATGTCTGATTTATGTACCTGTTAGACGACGTTGGTAATTTTGTCAAATACGATAATCAGTGGGTAATAAAAGTCCATTTTTTATTTAAAACGCACAAAACCGTCCATTGTTTATTTAAATTACGCTTCTACAAACATTTTCAAATTAAAAATGTAAAGTTTCTACGCGAATTTGAAATAATTTCTCACCTTTAGCCGCAAACGGTTTAGCCGTTTTCGAGTTTTTACTAAGACATTTGAAAGAGAGTTCCATTTTTATATATGTATAAAAATGGAACTTCCCGAAATGTATAAATAATATACTTAATCAATTTGACTTTAGAATAAGCAACTTCATCTGCCTTTCACAATATTTTTTTTTATTCTATAAACTTATTAAGTAATATATCACTTTCATCGATCAAAAATAAAAAAAATATGATTTTATAATTTCATTTATTTTATATAATAATCAGAATACATAAGTTATTCATTGTGATAAAATTGTATCGACGCATACGCTCATACACCAACAATATAAAAAACTAGTGGGGCGCATGGCATCGTGCCTTAAGGCAAATTGCTGGAACTTTCCGTACCAAAAACTATTATTTTTTAAAAACGATTAACATTGTTGAAAAAAATTTATTTCGATTTTGAGAAACTATAAATTTGACAAAAAAATACTTTTTTTGAAAAAAAAATTTTCTTTATTTTGACATATTTTGGAAATCTGAACTTTTTCTCAAATCATCGTACTGCTTTAACTGCATAGAGACGGAATGCCAAAGCGCGTTAGCGCCGCGCGTTGTCGTCTAACGGATAAACATTGGTACGGAACCCATAGAAATGTAAACAAATTTATACTTATTATTAAAATCTCTGTAAAATATCTAATAATTGATGTGCATATGTCTAATGATCATTT
>NW_020539726.1:2848475-2870237 GCF_003426905.1 Ctenocephalides felis | reverse complement strand
TACTCAAATTTTCAAATAATAAAATTATCAAGAAATTGCCAATTCCTTAACAACATCATAATATTAAATTAAAATTACTGAATTACAATAAAATAATAATCATCGTTAAATTTTACTATTCATTATTATCACGATAATTTAGCAGCTATTAATTATAATCATTCGTAAACCATAAATTAATTTTGATGCTTCAGCACGCCATTCAAATTAGTCTTGTTTGTATTTGTGAGTTAATGCGCTCATCAATTCGTGAAGTGCCCCATAAATCTATGACCTGGAATTATATATATTATAGTTAAAACTATATAATTTTTTTGACAAATATAGCGTTTCCAGCAATGCAATATAAGTATATGTATTATGTATACCAGTTCTCGATATACAAAAAAATTTTTTGTTTGAAAAAAAAAAGTTGAAACAAATTTTGTTTCCAAAATCAATTATTTTGTTAAGACAAGCAGAAAGTTATTTGAATCATTTAAATCGGACACTTAGTTCTCTCAAAAACTGCCATTATTCACACATATAGCTCCGTATCTTCGAAATGGCTGGGCCTGCCTTTGCCAAAATTAATAAACACTTTTCCCAATCATTACTAATTGAATGTTTTTTAGATCATTCAAATCGGATGCTCCGTTCTGTCAAAAACTTGATTTCTATTTTCTGCACTTTTTGCTCTTCATCTCAGTAACTGCTGGACCTGCCTTTGCCAAAAACTAATCAGTTTATCTCCCTATCAATAGGAATCGAATGATTTTTAAACCATTCAAATCGGTTGATCCCTGCGCCCGAAAACGTGACTGGAAATTTGTATCCATACATACATACACACACACATCCATTTTTTCTGAGTTATGCCAAAATATTCAGAAACTTTCAAAACGTCGAGAAATGTAAAAATTTTCAATTTCGATTTTCGGCCCATTACAATAACTTACCCTACGGGAAGTTAATAATACATCACATGCACTCACAGCTAAACTATTTTTCTATCACCATATGGCTTATAAGGGTATATGGCGCACTGAAATCCTTAAAAAAATTGTAGGAAAAATATTACGATTTTGGGTCACCATACGTTAAGAACGATAATAGACGAAATAAACCATATAATAATAATTGTACGTAATGTAGATTAGAGTTCATAATTTTAATCACCAAAAGGTTTTCGAAGCTGATCATGTGTCCGTAGTAAAAAGGTAGATTAGCAACCGCTAGTCAGCTTAATAAGCATCAATAGTGATTTTCACTTGAGATTATAGATCTCTCATATATCAAGTGAAAATAGACTTTCGTGGCTTTCCCGTCATATATAATCCCATTCCAAACGAATCTCGTTATTTGTTCACATTAACTCTGAAACCTAAAACTATCTAAAACTTTATTTAAACATTTTTCGCTTTCAATAACACACATTCCTTGAAATGTTTAACCATTCAACATATATAAACTAATTGTAAACAATGACTGAATTTTGATATTTTTTGTCTAGAAAACACTATACATTTCATAATCTATATTTTAACACGGACTTTTAACGTGTACTCAATCACAAAACATATATAAACATTAATAATTAATAATTAATAATTGATTAATTAAAAATCTTTTTTTTAACTTCCCGTAGGGTGTATGTGTGTGTACAGATACAAATTTTTGTCGACGATTTCGGGAACACCGATCAACCGATTTGAATAATTCAAAAAACATTCGGTTCGTATTGATAAGGAGATGAGCTGATAAGTTTTTGGCGAAAGCAGGTTTAGCCGTTCCAACTAACTAAGGAGATGAGCTGATCAGTTTTTAGCGAAGGCAGGTTTAGCCGTTCCAAAGATACGGGGCAAAAGTGCCAAAAACGGTAACTCAGTTTTTAAGAGAACGGAATGTCCGCATTTAATAATTCAAAAAACATTATACTTTTATTGACAAGATAAACAACTGATTAAATTTTTGGGGAGGCAGGTCTAGCTGTTATAGACTCTCTATAAAAATAAATTAACTAGTGGGGTGGGTGGCATCGTGCCTTAAGGCAAATTGCTGGAACTTCCCGTACCGTAACGAAATGTTCGAGGAATACTGAATGTTTTCAAATAGATTATTATAAATATTGTAACATTGTCTAATATTTATAAGAAGTATATAAACTGAATTGCAAATTTAAAATTATTTGTTTAAGTCATATTAGAACTTTAGTCAGAATAAAAATAAAATCTGAATTATTTTCGATATACAAGAAAAACTAAAAAAAAAAAATTATACTATTTTTTTTCCAGAATCAATTATTTTGTTAAGACAAGCAGAAAGTTCTTTGAATCATTTAAATCGGACGCTTAGTTCTCTCAAAAACTGCCATTTCTTACATATTTAGCTCCGTGTCTTCGAAATGGCTGGGCCTGCCTTTGCCAAAACGTAATAGACGCTTCTCCCAATCATTACTAATTGAATGTTTTTTAGATCATTCAAATCGGATACTCCGTTCTCTCAAAAAGTCGATTTCTATTTCCTGCACTCTTTGCTCCGTATCTCCGAAACGGCTAGACTGGCTTCGCCAAAAACTAATCAGCTCTTTTCCCTATCAATAGGAATCGAATGTTTTTTGAACCATTCAAATCGTTTGATCCGTGCGCCCGAAAACGTGACTGGAAATTTGTATCCATACATATATACACACACACACACACATCCATTTTTTCTGAGGTATGCCAAAATGTTCAGAAACCTTCAAATCGTCGAAAAATGTAAAAATTTTCAATTTCGATTTTTGGCCCATTACAATAACTTACCCTACGGGAAGTTAAAAAAATGTCGTTTGGCGGTCAAAAATGTTTATTGGACATATGTACATCATATTATCAGATATTTTATAGAAATTTTAATAATGTGTACACATTTTGTATAAAATTTTTTGGGTTCCATACCAAGATTTTTAATTGCGGTACGGGAAGTTCCAGCAATATGCCTTAAGGCACGATGCCATGCACTCCACTAGTTTACATTTTTCAACTCTCAAACTTTTGGTACTGGAAGTTACAGCAATTTGCCTTAAGACACGATGCCACAGACCACTAGTTCTTCTTAGTATTTACTACATTAACAGGCGCAACAGACTTATATATCTGACTTTTCTCGCATGTAAATTGACTTTCATCACTTTCATATTTAATCAACATTTAAGGCTTTCAATCTATTGTCAATCAGATAGTAGATGCAATGATATTCTTCACTTTTTACGACATATTTGTATTGGTCAGTTTATATTTATGTTACTTGGATTTTTTAGTTACTTCTCAAATAGTTGGAACCCTTGTTGTCAGCTTCTAAGGTGGTAGGTTTTTCTCGCATCTGCCTTTTCACTTTATATATGCCTTCATGCGTCGTGGCGCTCGTCGTACCCAGTATAAAGCAATTTTTAGTGCCTAATAGTCTTTTTATCCATATTCATGGCATATAATATAATATTATCCAAAGTTACGTGTATCTAAATTTTTGATTCAAACAAAAGCGCTGAAAATGTCGGTACAAGTGATAAATGTTAAAAAGAGAAAACGAAATGAAATCACTATGGTTTTACGAAAAAATGATGATTTGTTCCAAAAACTCAAACCACATTTGTTTAAAAAGAAGCATATAGAAGAAAAGATGAAATATCTCTTAGCTTATCAACAAATATTTTTTGTAGACATAAGTGTAAATACATGGTCCTGCAGAAACAATGGATGTATTTAAAAAAAACTACATACTACAACGAAATATCAAATGATGACCATAACCAAAAGTTTGTGTATTGCTAAATGTTTACAATATAATAAAGTTAATTTGTAAAAAAGAATATTTTGTTTTTGATACAGAGGAGGCTATGTGTTCTATGAGGGTTTCTTTGCAATTTCTGCTCTGATTGCTTCTTTTGAGACATAGTTGGTTTGAGGACAGTTAGTATACATATTTTTTACAAGATGACCAGTAGAAAAATATCACATGATGTCAGATCATGCGCGAGCGCTTGCCATATTTTGTGATTGGGTTGTGAAATAATTTGTTTGCGAAACATCTGATTTGTCATGATCTGTGGCCCTGTTCATTATTGACTGCTTGTTTGTTTTGGCTATTTTGCTGGCAACTGTAATATGTCTTTTGTAAAAATACTTTAAATTTTAGTAATAACCTCAAAGGTATATAGTAACCTCGAAAAACTCGAAGTTCCAGCAATTTTCCTTAAGGCACGATGCCATACATCACTAGTTATGAAACTTTTTTTGACCATAAGTATCATGGACCTATAGATCATAATAAAATATTACGGCTCTTTAATCAGCCATTTAATTTTAAAATTTTGATGCAAGTTTGAAAAAATATGATGATCGTGAAAACTTATGTCAAGAGTTTTGTGATGCGATAAGTCAAAATTTCACAAATTTAAAAACGTTATTATAACCATTGGCCGCGATTAGGTTTTCGAAAAGACCGGCCAAGACATTAGAAATGGCTTTGGAATTAGCTAAATAGTAAGTGTGCAGTCTACAATACTTCTAGTTGTGTAAAAAAGTTACCATTTATTTGAAATGCAAATTACAAATTATATATGTAATCGTGTCAGAACTTCCTTATAGCAGAAGCTTGATATTTAAATTTTTTTCATAAAATTTAACATGGCCATAAAGTTTGTGCACTAAACAATTCTACAAAAATTGGTTGAATTATATAAATTAAATAAAATTTGGAATAAAAAGCTACAAATTCAGAAAATACATGCACTCTAATTAATATAATTACAAATAATTAAAATGCGTTAGAGATATTTTAATTGCAAATCATAATAGTTAGATTTAATTGAAGACGAAAACTATATGCTATATTTTTATTATTTTTATGCTTACAGAGCATCCGCATATGATGTGTATGCACCGGGAGTCATGCAGACAGCACAGCGTGCAGCCGCACCTGAAGAAAGGGGCCCCTCACCTGTCGGCCCACGACGAGCTTCTTTCCGGGTAGCTCCCGACGATACGCCCGGTCCTCAGAAAGATTCTTCGCCAAGTCCCGATGGAGGCATGGCGCCCTCATTATTTGTTGATGAAGACAGACGCACACGGAGGAGGGGCAGTCAACTGTATGTTTATAAATATTTCATTGTATTACCTAGATATTATTTTTAATGCTATAGAAATTATTAGGAATTCAGTAATATTTTTTTATGAATTTTGTGCTGGAACTATAATCTAATTATAAACTTATAATTTTGTGTATTAGTAGGGTAGGGTAGGGCGGGGCTAGTTGAGCAAATTTTTACTTAAACGGATGTAGCTCCTCAATAAAAAGTCTCAATAAATTGCTATTCGGCTTAATAGATTTGTTGTTTATCACTTAACAAAAGTGTTAATACTACTTTTTCGTAATAAGTAAAATTTAAAAGCTACAGGTGTTTAAATGCAAAAAGTCAAGTATTCTCAATGTACTCCATAGGTGGGGCAAGTTGAGCACTAAGAAAGTATAATGAAATCATAGGTTCAAAGTCGATTAGTGATGAAATAAAATAAGTTTTTAATAACCAGTTCTATATTTATAGTCTTTATTGACAGAGAAAACAAAACTTATAGTGATTTTCTTTGAATAATTAACCAAAAGTAGAATCAACAAAACAATATCGTATCTCAGGAATTATTTTACCATTATATTCAGTATTTTTGTTTAAAATCATTATTTATTTATATTATTACTTATAGACTTAGCTTAAATCTTAAAATAATAATTAATTTCTGGAAGTTAATGGTAATTGTCTTAGTGACAGAACAAGTTTAGCAACTATGCTCAACTAACCCCAACTCGGAATTTCAAAATAAAAGTGAGTTTATATAAAAACCGTGAGAATTATTCCCAGAATCTCTGTGCATATCAAAAGTACTATAATTATATGGAATAATAACATTTACCAAATTAAAAATAAATAACATTTGACTAAACCAGACGAAAACTCGTGATAAATTACTTTTTTACTTTTTGGTCTTAAAATAAACAAAACGCCCGTGAGCCTCACTCATTTGTCCAGCGTCTACTAGCGATCGCGGGATGTTTATTTCTCCCAAACCTCTATCTTTTCGCCATATAATACCTAAACGGACCGTGAATAGTTTTCGAGATATTTTGATTGCTCAACTTGCCCCTATGCTCAACTAGCCCCGCTCTACCCTAGTTAGGAGCTTGTTTTCTCTAAATCATCATATCTTGGGATTAACTGATTATATCCATACAAAATAAAGATGGGCTGCAACTATTCCTCTACATCAGTACTCCACAACTAATGCTTATTATTTTACAATTAATCATTTGCTAGAAAAAGTGTCTTACCTTTTGTTCGAAGTTAGTTGTAACATCTACTGAAGCAAATAGTAACGACAAAAAACCACAATAATACCACTTATCATTTTTTTTTGTTCATTTTTCATTTTTAACAAAATTGACACCTTGCTAAAAATAGCTGTATCACATTTTTCATGTAACACATCATACATGATATACTCTGGCCAATCTACTTCGTTTGTGTGTAATATTTACCAGAAGTTAGAAAATACCACTCTTCGGATTCAGTTGCCGAATTTATTAGTTCTGTTTACTTCAGTTTAATTTTGTTGATTTATTTTTGGCTTTTCTCTTCGCTTTTCATTTACTCATTTATATTTGTTTTTTATCGTTTTTTCCATATTTCTCTAAAAACTTTGTAAGTTCTTTTGCAGGAGTATCCATCTGTCGTTTTTCTTGATACAGCCTTTGCCCATTAAAACCAATGTGGTCTAATCTTTGATGGAAAATAAATTACTTGTAGATTGGAGCAACTCAGAGTTTACAACTTGATTTAATTTGTAATTTTTGTAGTCCAGGAAATAAAAGCAAACAAAAATTGTTGCGCATTATCAAAGATTACGAAATTTGGTGTTATTCAGATTAATTATTATTTAATATTATTTAATTAATTAGTTATTAATTCATTCAGATATATAAAATTTGAAATTAGTCGATAAAAATAGTACAAAAGTATATTTCTAGATAACACATTTTTATATTACCTGCCAAAAATGACGGACCTGCATAGTTCTGTATTTTGCGTTGGCCTGCGGGACAGTGGCTATGACAAAAATAGTGTTCATGCGTGACAGTTTAGTGGCTAGACAGGACGTTGTACATGTTCAAACGAGGCAGAAAAATATATTAATATCGTTCGAGATCTTACTTACCTTTCTTACGTTAAGCGCCTAGCCTTCCTACTTCAACCCATACGTTCAAATATTACGATGTAATTAGATTACCCGAAGAAACTAATCAGCTTTTTACACCGTTAGTACGAATCGAATTTTGTTGGAATTATTTAAATCGGGCTATTTGTCTTTTTCCAGAACTTGGGCAAACAACTGTATTTGCTGTGTTATGAATTTTCAAAACATTCTATGTATCTTTTTTAACTTCCCGTAGGGTAAGATATTGTAATCGTCCAAAATTCGAAATTGAAAATTTTTGCATTTCTCGATGTTTTAAAGGTTTATGAACATTTTAGCATACCTCAGAAAAAATGGATGTGTGTGTGTATGTATGGATGAATACAGTTTTTCGGTCACGTTTTTGGGCGCACGGATCAACCGATTTCAATGGTTCAAAAAAAATCGATTCCTTTTGATAGGGAGATGTGCTGATTAGTTTTTGGTAAAAGCAGGTCCAGCAGTTACGGAGATAAAGAGCAAAGAGTGCAGAAAATAGAAATCGAGTTTTTGAGAGAACGGAGTATACGATTTGAAGGATCTGAAAAAGATTAGTAATGATGGGAGAAGTGGTTATTATTTTTTGGCAAAGGCAGGCCCAGCCATTTCGAAGATACAGAGCTAAATGTGCAAAAATGGCAGTTTTTTAGGGAACTAAGCGTCCGATTTAAATGATTCAAATAACTTTCTGCTTGTTTTAACAAAATAATTAATTTTGGAAAAAAAAAATTGTTGCAATTTTTTTTTCAAAATTTTTTTTCTTAATTTTTTTTTGGCGAAAATTATTCAAATTTTATTTTTAGTTCTGATTAAAGTTGTAATATATTTTAGACAAATAATTTCAACTTTGCAATACAGTTTATACAATTCTTATAAATATTAGACAATGTTACAATATTTATAATAATCTATCTGAAAACATTCAATATTCCTCGAACATTTCGTTACCGTTCGGGAAGTTCCAGCAATTTTCCTTAAGGCACGATGCCATACACCCCACTAGTTTTTTTTTTTTTGAATTCGTGTAATTCGACCAAGTACTGTCTTATCATGTATGAAAGTATCAATAAATTGTATATTCAATTCAAAACATATATTGATGATATGACATGTAAGTTAACTTTTCCAGAGACTTATAATTCGGTATTCTTTTTTTTACTTACGAAAGTTCATATTTTATTTTGCTCGAAGATAAACAGAATTTTGAAAGTAATTGGAACTATAATGGATTCTTTGCCAATCCAGATATATGCCGGGTGTTATGTATTCAATGAATTGTATAAAAGCTTTTAGCAGTTCTATTTTGCTTTCATTATTATGATGAATAATAAAAATGTCTGGCTTGTCAATAATAATAAACGACTCAAACTTCGTAGTCAATGCTAAACAACCGATATGGGCGAAAAGCTATTACATTATAAGAGTCTGATAAGATTCTATCAATGATTCTGTCTGTTCACTAGACAGTGATAAACTATGATTATAATGATAATGGAAAGACAACGAACAAAAACCATGATGATATTTGAATTATGCACATATAAGTTTAAGTTATATGCACATTTAATATGCGGTATAATTCATTTTCTAAATTAAACCTAGGTTCTAGGTATATTTCAATAAGTGAATATTAAAACTAAATAAATACAACAATAAACTAGTGGGGTGTATGGCATCGTGCCTTAAGGCAAATTGCTGGAACTTCCCGTACCGTAACGAAATGTTCGAGGAATACTGAATGTTTTCAAATAGATTATTATAAATATTGTAACATTGACTAATATTTATAAGAATTATATAAACTGAATTGCAAATTTAAAATTATTTGTTTAAATTATATTAGAACCTAAATCAGAATTACGTTTAAGATCTGAATTATTTTCGATATACAAAAAAATCTATTTTCTGCACTCTTTGCTTTGTATCTCCGAAACGGCTGGACCTGTCTTTTCCAAAAACTATTCAGCGCATCTTCCTATTAATAGGAATCGAATGTTTTTTGCACCATTCAAATATCCATACATACATACACACACACACATCCATTTTTCCTGAGGTATGCCAAAATGTTCAGAAACCTTCAAAATGTGAAGAAATGTAAAAAAATTCAATTTCGATTTTTGGACGGTTACAATAACTTACCCTACGAAAAGTTAATAAATATAAATATTTGGAAACGGAGTGATATTAATTTACTCCTGATCCCCAGAAAAAAACTGAAATGTAAACAATATATATATATATATATATATATATATATATATATAATTGTTATATACCTTCTTGGCTATATTATTGAAACATTTTATGGTGATAGAGATTTCATGGCCTTAATAAACTTTTCTTTTTTTTTCTAAATAGTTAAATGTCAATACTTATTCATGAAGTCGATTACTTACTCATAACACCAAGTTTATGCTACTTGCCCTAAGGCATAAGGCTCCTTACAACTAGATAAATTTCATCTTAATTTCATTTCTAACATAAATTATAGTACATGAAACTAATCTGTCGATTTTTTCTGCTCCCAATATTTTTGCATCTAGTTGGTGTGATTTCATAGGTTGTTTGTTGTTTTTTTTACAAAGTATGCATTGTTTTTAATTCAGTTTTATCTATTATATATTTTATCGCTTTATAAACATATTTGTTTTCCATGTTGGGGTCACGTCGACGTTTATCACTTTGTACACATTGCAAGCAAGAATATATCAGTTTCTAAATATAAAATGTCATTGGAAATTACGAGATGTCAAATTGAAAATTTACTAAATGGTAATAACGAAACAAAGCTGTGACTGTGTTGTGCTATAAATATTCCAAAATGTTATACCAGTTTATCATAATATCTTTAATAGCATCATGTTATGGAAATATCATACGAGTACAATTACATAAAGTTAAAAGTGTTCGTACCAATTGCAAGAACTTGGAAAGAAAATAGAGCAGTTACCATTTAGGTATGATCCTGAAAGTATTCCTGAGCCATTATCAAATTACCTAGATGCTCAGTATTATGGACGTATTACCATTGGTAATCCTCCGCAAGCATTCAATGTTAATTTTGACACAGGATCGTCAGACCTATGGATTCCGTCCCAACAGTGCCAAGTCGCAAATGTCGCTTGTTTAGTGCATAATAAATATGACAGCTCAAAATCTTCCACATACATTAAAAACGGTACCAATTGTGCTATTGAATATGAATCTGGAAGTGTTACTGGATTTTTATCTACTGACACAGTCAATATAGGTGGATTAGATATTGTAAATCAAACGTTTACTGAAGCTACGGTTGAACCAGGATTAGCTTTTGTTACCGCAAAATTTGACGGTATCCTCGGATTGGGATACAGTTCACTTTCTATCGATGGTGTAGTTCCAGTGTTTTATAATATGTTTCAACAAGGATTGATTGAAAAACCGATTTTTTCTTTTTATCTCAACCGCGATCCTACCGCTTCAATTGCCGGCGAAATTTTACTGGGTGGATCTGATCCAGACCATTACAGTGGCGAATTTACATATTTGCCTGTGACCAAAACAGATTTTTGGCAATTTAAAATGGATTTGGTTAAAGTTGGAAATCAGTCATTTTGTGTTGGTGGATGTGAGGCCATTGCAGATACTGGCACGAGACTTTTTGTTGGACCTAAGGAAGACATGCAATTATTAAATAACTTTATAGGCGCTACCCCAATAATGGGAGGTGAATATATGATCGATTGTCGCAATATGACAAAATTACCAGTAATTGAATTCATTTTAAATGGAAAAAGTTTCAAATTAGAAAAAACTGATTATATTATACGAGAAATTCGCAATCAAAAAGTGATTTGTTTGTCAGGATTTATGGGCGTAGACTTACCTTTTGAAAATGGGCTCTTATGGATTCTCGGTGATATTTTTATTGGCAAATTTTATACAACATTTGATATGGGACGTAATCGGCTAGGTTTTGCGCTAGCTAAATGATGTATATATATATATATATATATATATATATATATATGCTGAATTGGATTACATATTTTTATATATATTGTACTAGAATTATAAACAACATACAAATTTGTTACTTTAAACAGTTATAGTCCACATAAACAAATTGGAAATAAAATATTCAAGAAATATCTGTTTTACTATTTTTACGTATGCGAATAAAAACAACATTATGTTTGTTTTCAAGATTGATTGATTAATGATCACTAATATATTCACTATAATTATTAGAATGTTATTTCATGCCGTGTATTTATTTTTTTTAATTTAATTTAAACTGATGATAGTTTACGTAATCTCGATGTGTTGAGTAATATCATATGGAATGTAGACTTTAGATTATTCTGCAGAAAATATTAGAACTAACACTTATTTATGATATTTGCACTTTTTTCATCATGAAACATCGATATTTTTTTTGGTAGTATTTAGAATGTCTAAATCGGATGCCAATTAATTGATTGAGCGTCCGGGCATGATGGTATCCGGTTTAGATGTGACTTATTCGAGAGGGGTTGTTTTTGCTTCAGTCGTTCTTTCCTGTGTTCAGAATTAATATTTGATTTGAAATATTAGTTTATTTTACTCGTATTAATTGTCAATATAAAACATTTTTAAAAACTTCAAACTTTTACTACATGTAGTAATTGAAAAACAATTAGTACATGTATTATAATTAGTTATGTACTTTCACGTTTTATGTTATCGTGTAGATAGGGTAGGGCGGGAAACAAAGGTCCAATTTGATTTTGAGCAAATATATTGTGTAAACGAAACCAATCAAATCACCAAAATAACACATATGTTCAATAAAAATCCCAGTTAATTCACTATTTCAAAAATGTTGTTTTTAGCTGTTTTTCAAAAATTTGTAACCAGGTTCTATTTGTCTCATAGGCGGGGTAAATTAAGTCGATCAGGAGGCAAACCGATCCAATGTCTTGTTTTTAATTTTGAAGCGTTTTCACAAAATAATAGCTACATTATTCAATTAATGCAAAATTTAAATTTCATGGGTGCTGGGATAAAACTATAATTAACTTTGACTTGATATTTTATCAGAAATATTCATCGACAGAGTTGGAATAACTACAATTATTTATTTTTTCTCTTGTAAAATAGCTTATTTAAACTTAATTTAATTTTTATTTGCAATTTTTTATTTTTTACACCTTTGCCAGAATGAAGTTTAGTTTGACTTTTTTATCCCATCCAGGTGTAAGCTTTTATAGAGGTTATATAAGAAACTATTGACTCTAAAAATTAACAATACATCTTATAAGACGTATACTTAAAAATTAAATTAAGGTCTGGAGAACTGAGTAACTGCGCAATCAAAACAAATCAAACGCAAAAATATACTTTTGTTATGGATTTTTAAACATAGCTGTTTTTCACTTGGCCGTTTATGGTACTTTGAAAATAAAGCCGGCCACAAACAATGCTGTATAATTGCGCAACCTGTGACTTGAACATGTATTCCGTAGCGTCTGTGGGATGATTTTGACGTAACTTGACAGACTGGTACAAGCAAGTAGGCATGAGCATTTTTCGATTATTTTAATTGCGCAATTATTCAAGTCGGCAAGTTCATTCGTTGGCGGCGTGTGGCAGCACATGTCCCATTTTTGGTTTATTTTGTAGCGAATACATAACTCGGAGTTATAAACACTTGAAAGTATTTAAATTAGCTCTGTGAATCATTTCAATTCTCCTCTGATGCTGTGAATATATGAATTAATGAAAAAAATATATTTCCAGGTTATGTTTTGACGTTTCTTATTTGACATGCTTGATATGCATGTGCAAATACTTAACATAAATTCGAGCCATCTGTGGGCACTGTGAAAATACGCTTGGTTGCGCATTCATTCAATTGCACATGTATACAGTTACCTATGTGGCCGGCTTAAGATAAAATAAACTAAAAAAACTGTTTCATAATTCTTGGATTGTTCTATATTTTATAGGGTAGAGCAGGTAATAAAGGTCCACGGGTACACATGTTCATCAATATTAACTCAAGTCATTGTCTCACTTAAAAACAAGTAAAATATAATATTTTTAATAAGACTACTTCATAGTAGAGGGCAATAAATATTTTATAGTAGATATGTACCACATATCGCCTTATAGAGCGACATTATTCCTCAATTCAACTCAAAAACATATATTTTATTAAGTATATATATACATAACATTTCACATTTTTTTTAGTTGAACATTTTACCTGAAGGTATTGTGTCCAGCATATCGGTTGTTAAAAACAATAATAATTATTTAAAATATACTTTATATGACTAAAACAAGAAAAGGTTTAATAATTTTTCCAAAAAACACACAACAATAAAAATACATAAGCAAAAATGGTGCCGCTAAGGTATACATTGGGATCACCCCAATGATAACATAGAAGCCTTAGGCCAATATACACCAGAAATAGTTTGGTGTAGCAAGCACGCCATGCCAAACTCTGCATTTGAGATGAAAGTTCTCCGTGAGCTTCTTTATTTTCGAGTACTGTCGGTACGTCAGTCTGTTCATGTTTCTAGAAGAGTAATAGTGTCGCGTCAGTGGGTCTCTTGATTTGCTAAGTACTTGTCGTAAAGCTTTGTTTTGTACAGTCTGTAGCCTCCGTAGGTTAGTCTTTGCTGCCGCGTTGCATGCTGGAGCGCCGTACAATATTATTGGTCGCATTTATTATATTACATACATTATTCGTCAAGTAAAGTATCCGCTTGTTCTTCACGTTCAGCGGAACTAAAAGATATTAAAAACAAACTAAAAAATTATTGATATAAAAAAATGTTCTATTTTCCTGTGAAATAATGTTATTTTTTTATATTATTTTATACACAAAACTGATTAAATTCTTATAAATAAATACTCACCACGTATTTTCGTAAAGATTAAAAATTTGCTAAAGTTAAACGTAAACGTAGAGCTAATGAGAATAGCCAAATATATATCATGATTGATGTTCGATTTTATGAATGGATCATTGTAGCGCATTATGAGTGTTGTCTATTGTTTAATTTAGATACTTTATCAGTTTGACACGTGTAAGTTCATCATCAATAAAAATCATATTTCATTAAAAAAAACAATAAATTGAATATATAATATTTATTAAAATAAAAAATATGATCCATTAAAATATTCAACATTTAATATTAAATATTTTAATAGATCACATAGCTACATGGATGGCTAATAGAAATTCGTATTTTTGATTGTCTATAATAAATAAATAAATAAGCTAAACAAAAAAATAAATAGATTATTTAAACTTGTATTGAATATTCTAAACTAGTTCTTTCCCCAAAAGCAATCGTTTTGTCAACACAAATAGAAAGTTTTTTAAATCATTCAATTCGAATGCTTAGTTCTCTCATATATTGACATTTTTGGCACCTTTTGCCTCGTATCTTTAGTATGGCTGGATCTGCCTTTATCAAAAACTAAAGCCCGGTGCACACGACGCCAGTTTTCATACTGGACAGTTTTTGTTTGTTTGTTACCCTAGGAACGACATGATAAACCATAATTTACGATCTTGCGCGACATAATTTGCGATCTGGCCTGCTAGATTTCACGCATTCACAACGGCGGTATACTCATCATAATTTCTAAGTAAAACCGTTGCCTTAACAACGTCGGAATTTGATTTCATAACAACTTCAGTCCTTGCAAATTCCTGCCGTATTTTACGAATAGAGCATGTCCTATGTCGGCGATAGATGAACGATCTCGTGGCCGATACCTTCAGTGTCCAATAGGAAAGCTGTATTTTGACACGAAAATATCAATGCGTACTTGATTCATTTACTTCGATTTTGGAAGCGTTTAGTTTTTATTTTGTAAATAGCTATTGTGTATATATAGCGGCGTGAATAAATGATTAGTTTAGGAAAGGCAGTTCAGTAATTTTAAAATATTCAAATTTCCGAAAAAATTTAAATATGCATTTTTTTCAAATTTTCGTAATTTTATCTGAAATATCAAAAAAATTCAAAATTTCCAAAAAATTACAAAAAAATTCAAATCGTTTTATTTCAAAAATTTTGAAATTTGCAAAAATACTCAAAATTAAAAAAAAATTAGTTGGGTGTATGGCATCGTGCCTTAAAGCAAATTGCTGGAACTTCCCGTACCGTAACGAAATGATCGAGGAATATTAAATGTTTTAAAATAGATTATTATAAATATTGTAACATTGTCTAATATTTATAAGAATTATATAAACTGAATTGGAAAGTTGAAATTATTTGTTTAAAGTATGTTAGAACAGAATTAAAATAAAAATCTGAATTATTTTCGATATACAAAAATAATTTTTTTTTTCAAAAAAAAAATTTGAAACAAGAATTTTTTTCCAAAATCAATTTCGTTTCGGTAAAACAAGCAGAAAGTTCTTTGAATCATTTGAATCGGACGCTTAGTTCTCTCAAAAACTGTCATTTTTTGCACATTTAGCACTGTATCTTCGGAATGGGCTGGGCCTGCCTTTGCCAAAAACTAATTACCACTTCTCCCAATCATTACTAGTTGAATGTTTTTAGATCATTCAAATCGGATGCTCCGTTCTCTCAAAAACTCGATTTAAATTTTCTGCACTCATTGCTCTTTATCTCCGTAATTGCTGGACCTGCCTTTGCCAAAAACTAATCAGCACATCTCAAAATTTTTGAAGAAAAAAACTAAATATCTTTTAAGTTATCGTCGATCTCCAACGGCACAAAAAAGGCCTTTCACTGCTGCAGTGATTCCGGCCTTCTACGTGGATCAAATCCAAAAAAAAATCGTTAAACTAGATAATGTTGTCTGTAAAATGAACTATGATAAAACAGAAATCAAAAATTGATTAAATGGCGGCGTGATCGGATCATTTGTTTTTGAGTAATCGCTGCAGCAAATTCGAAAAATGCTGTTTCGAGAAAAACGCGTTTAAAGATAAAATGATCGTTCTACTATATACTATATACATACTCTTTAAATGGCTGTGACTCAAAAACTATTTAAGATATCGATTTGAAATTTTGGTATGTTATTTTTAAAGGTATAACCTATCGAAATATGAAAAAATATGAAAATTCGACTACAGTTTGAAAATTTCACACTAGTTGTGCCCCTTAAACTGAAGCATTTTATTATATTTTAATTATTATTGTTTCACTTAATTCTAATCAGATGCGATACGTACATGTTTTTGTTTACAATTCATACAATTCTCTGTTTGTACACTTATAAGCATTAGTGTATTTTAGACCTATAAAATATAAATTGTGAAATTCACAGTATATATTTATAATAATCTATTTGAAAATGTACGAAATTAATATTAATCATAAAATAAGTGAAAATCTGGCGCAAAATTCTTGCTCGCTAGAAATCCTGTTACGATAGAAATCATATTACAAGGAATACTGGCGTCGTGTGCACCGGGCTTAATTAGAACATCTCCCTGTCAATAGGAATTGTTTAATTCTTCAAATCGGTTCATCCATACGCCCGAAATCGTCTACGGAAAGTTAAAAAATGGATCTTGTGCTCCGCTCTACTCTATATTTAATTTGGTCAGAATTCAAAGCGTTTGAAGTGGATCGTTTTTCATGTATTTTAATATTTGCAGGCCTGACATTGCTGCGTTGCGAGATCGCGGTGCTTTGCCGCCGCCTACGCCATGGTCGGCGTCTGCGCTGGAAGACATGGAAGCCCCTCGACGGCAAGCGTCCGTTGACGGTGAAGCTATCAAGATTGTGATCCATGACGTTGATTCGGGGCCGACAATTCCGGTTGCGGCAGCCGCCAAACGGAGAGTTGTCTTAAGGCGAGACCCAGCGGACAAAACACATCGTAGTAAGTTAACGTCGATATTATATATTTCATTTGCTCTATGATTATATTATTTACTAGTGGTTCATGGCATTGTGCATTATGATAAATTTCGTTTATTTCCGGAATATTCAAAGAATAAAAATAATCAGTAACCAATCAAAATTGATCAATGATTAATAACAATTCTTTTGTTGTGTTCAAATATATATCATAACTACTATAAATTGTATAGTTTGTATTTTAAAGTTCAAATGTAATATAAGTCTCATATTTGGATGACAAACTGTATGTGTTTACTATTTTGCAATTGAATTGTGAAGTTAAATTTATTTATTTTAACTGTATGTAGAACTTTAGACTTACAAAATTTTGAAGTTTAAAGAAAATTTTAAAAAAACATCAAAAATTAAAAAAAAAAACAAAAAAATAGATTTGTTAGAAACTTTGAAACCGCCGAATTCCTGCTTTTCAAAAGTAATCATTTTTTCGCACTGTTAACATCAGCAATATGATTTTTGAATCATTCTAATTAAATATTCCGTTCTCTCTAAAACTGATATTTAGGTGGAAGTCTCCGAGTGGCGGACACCTATAAGGTTATTCATAAATAAATCAAAAATATTTTACGAAATGTTCATTAAATTATGACTTATGTTAGATAACAAAGTTAGAAATCAAACCAAATTAACAAAAACGCAACCTTTGCTAAAAAAATTGATACTATTAATCAAACTTTGGTAACAAAAAATTTGATTTTACAAAGTGGCTCCTAGTACCGGGCATTTGAAAATAACCAGTATTGAACACAAAAACAGCTATCTCTACACTCTGGAGTGTCTGCACATGTGTGTTTGACGAAGATTCTTAGATATTGCAAAAAAAAATTACTATTCATCTACCCTTTTGTCTGGCCCACACCGATGCTTCAGCTGGAGCATTCATCATAAGATTTTCATTCTTTGACTAGGACAAATACGAGTATGGGGGTATGTTATGACCGTTAGCACTCAGACAGAACAAAATTTAATAATTGGAATAAATTACGTAAATTCTCACAAAAAATTTCAATATGTTTACTCAGGCACTAAGGGTCAAGTCAAGTACAACTTTTATCTTTCCATACCACTCAATGTAAATGCATAAATATGCTAGAATTAGAATTACTTCATTGATATATAGGTAACGCCGTGATTTTGCGCCTAAAACAGGAAAAGGTTGCTCTCGCCGTGGCCGTGTGCGTCACAGGCAAGGCTTGGCACGTGATCATGTACCTGTGTGCCCTCCATGCCCTTGCACTTGTATTTTGAAATGAAAAGATTTATACTCGCTTAAATAATACGTATTAAACAGAGTGTCCGGTGTTTGGGCCGTCCGGCGTCAGGGAACTTTTACCTATGCATTTTTGCTCCATATCTCAAAATGGCTGGACCTGTCTTTGCCAAAAACTAATGAACATGATTTATAGCATCTAGTCTATTCGTAAATATGGGTAAAGTAGCAATCATGAATTACAATATAATAATTTTCTTGGTCTGTCTAATAGTAGAATTGAGCTAATTACAGTATTTTGTATACTACTAAACTAAAACTAAAAGTTTTAAACGCCATTATTATTTTACTATATGTAATTACAAGGTAAAGCATCTGTGTTATTCGCATGAAATATTTCTTAATTTGTAGTAGTGAATATTTTTAGAATAAATTGGTAACAAAATTTTGAAAGTTTTCTAATTTTAGATAAATTGTGACATTTAGAACAATTGTTTTAAAAAACCACTACACAACTTCATAACTATTTTATTTTAAAATGTTATAATAAATTCAATAAAATTACATATGTTACATATGTTATTACGACATTCTTTTTTTCAATTTGTTACTTAATTCATTTAATAATTTATTCCATATTTAATGATAAAAAATTATTATGAAGTCTCAATAAAAATGTTTATACGCGGGGTTCAATAGGGCATCGAAATTTTTGAATACTTTCAATTCTGACTAGAATGTCATCTATAAATTTTTTAGATGACATTATCTATTAGTACTCATTTCTATAATATCTATTTCACATGACCTTTTAAAATAGCTTTTCTTTGAAATCGTGTGTATATTAATAAAATACTTTAAAAATAATAAATAAAATGCATCATTTTTCGGATGTTTGCATCTCGTACAATAAGTTCAATATATTGAGGAGATTCAATTGAATTTTGCATTGTATTATTAAATCTTTCTATTTTATTAGATGGAATAAATACGTGCAAACACCATATCAATGAGCACCATACTCATACATTCAAATATATTACTCATTTTCGTTTAAATTATTATGTTTACCCAAAGTTATGCAGGAGAGGAGATTTAGGCCGATCGTGAGTTGAGATTTTCTTCTAAGTGTTTTAAATTTTGTAGATATCTGGGAATCAGATCGAATTTAGAAAATGATTACAAATACATTGGCGCCAAATGGTTTTCAACTCGTAGATTAAGCAGTGCACGAAAATTTTAAATTTATTTCTTATGACATGATCTGCGATTTATTAATTATTATATCATATAAAAGATCTACTTTAAATAAATTTTTGTTGCAATTTATTCAAGAAACAATGGAAATTTGTGCTGCTGTAGTTGGTTGCCATGCATTATCGACATTATATTAAGCTTTTTTTTCGTAAGCAAGTTGTAAATTCACAATTTAAAAACATAAAACTAGTGACGTATGGCATCGTGCCTTAAGGCAAATTGTTGAAACCTCCCGTACCAGAAATAAATATTCAAGAAAAAAAACAGTAATCAATAAATATTAATTTACGATTAATAACAATTGTTTTAACACGTTGCCGCACACTTTTAATTTGACGATCGTGCTTAGAAACACACTTTTTTTAATTGTTTATGATTGCCAGATAAAATCGAGGGTAAGTTGTATGTTTGGAAGCGAAAATGATTAACTATTATTAGATTATTAATTATTAATTATAATAATTAGTAATATGTATTGCGGCAACGTGTAAACATTTTCAAAGTGATAATACTATATATGTATCGCTCATATTATATAGCGACGATCTAGTCCAATGATCATTTTTTACCGCAGAATTGTATTTTTTTTACTTTTTCCTGTGTATCGCCGAAACTGTTAGACCTGTATCTGCAAAAATGTAATCAAAATTTTATTTTGTCAATATAAGCAAAATGTTTTTTGAATCATTCAAATCGGGCGCTCCATTCTTTCAAAAACTGAATTACCGTTTTGACACTTTTTGTCCCGTATCTTCGAAACTGCTGGACACTTCTTCGCCAAAAACTAATCAGCGCATCTTCCCATCAATAAAAATCGAATGTGTTTTAAATCATTCACATCGGTTGATTGTGCCGCCGAAATTGTGGACGAAAAATTATATCCAAACATACACACATAACCCATTTTCTGAGATAAGCCAAAATGTTCAGAAACCCTTGAAATGTAAAGATATGCAAAACTTTTCTTTTTCGATTTTTTTGCGATTATCATAACTTTACCCTGAGGGTAGTTAAAATATTTAAAAAATTACCTATTACAAATTACTTGATCTCTTTATATAATAACGTAAATCAAATAAAATTTAAAAAATCATACTACAATTTAACATTACTGCATCAGCAATGAACAATTGCTAAAATATAAGAAAATAAGATATATATGTACAGAATGTTGAGAATGATCTGCCAATGATTTAAAATTATTCATGAACACTTCAATAACTGTCATTTGCATTGTAACGTTATCAGAATTTTCAAATTATAATGAAGTTGAAAAAGTTTCATTTTAATACGAATTCTTTGCATAACCAAAACTTTATTGAATTGATTGAATTTATTTTATTAAATGAGCCAATCTGAATGACAAATGACATTTGCGCTGTGTAGGCGATACTATAAATACATTCTGAAGAAGATTCTAATAAAATCTAAAGCAACCTGTAGCTTGCTCGTATATACATATATAGGAAAGCTAGGGCTATGGGGGCTATTAGTAACGGGGATAAGAAGTAACAGGCAGTTTTTCAATGGAAGCTTAAAAATATTGAAAACATTTGTCTTATTGTCACAGCAGTAAGCAGAACTGTACATTTTAGATAGGTAATATGAAATTGTTTTATGATAATATTTCGGTTGCATTTTTATTATCAACTAACTTTAAATTTACATATCTTATTTGTTTTTTTGTAATTTATGATAAATTTTAATTTTAAATTTATCAATCAATGAGAACGTGCAACAATTTTTGTTATTGCTGAAATGTTTAAAAAGATATCTTAATTATTGTAAAAAATCACACGTGGGATTAAATGGAATAAAACCTGGGGACTAGTTGTACCATACAAGAATTCTATACAGATTCAAGTAAAAAAATTGGTGGGATTTATAGTTTGTAAATGCGGGTAAATGTAATTTTTTTGCAAGAGTAAGTACTACTACTACTATACCTTTTGTTTATTATGATAAAACTGTAGCTTACGTTGATTTATGATTTAAATTTATATTATAGGAGTCATTATTTATTTGTATTAATTATAGTTGGTGTTAATTTATGGAGAATTACTTAGTAACAAGTCATTTTTTTAAATAATAAAAGAATAAATTATCGGAAGCATTACTTGCCTTAGAAAATGTTACAACTAGCCCCAAATGC